>NC_061833.1:372015-414515 GCF_019202785.1 Penaeus chinensis
ACGCTGTTATCGTTTCAGAAACACGTCGTGAACAACATCAACGCAGCCAAACATGACTTGTTGCAATAAATGACTAACCCATTACAAGATCCATTACGAGAAATACTCATCCACTTCTAGACATGACTCATTCATCACAAAAAAAGTGGTTAATTAATTCACTTTTGGCGACTCATCCACATACAGCAACGACTCACCAAGCTGAAGTGAATAACTTACTCATTACAATGTTATTCCCCGCTGCTATAACTGACTCACTCACAAATCGCCAACGACTCACCCACTGCAAGTGCTGAAGGCAAAGCACAAGAGAGCGAGACTTTCCAGCATCAGGCTCGACACGCCGGGCATCTCCATGGCAACGGAGAGGCGCGTGTTGTCAGCACGGCGACTGGGAAGCGACTGAAGGAGAAGCAACTCGAGACCAGACTGGAAGACGCTTGGATCAGCTGATTTAGGGAATGGTCATTGGACTGTTTCTCTTGCCCTCTAATTTCCCTGTCATTATATCTGTATGAATATTTTTATGTCTCTCTATTTCTTCCAGAAATAGACAAAAAAAAAAAAAAAAAAAAAAAAAAAAACATATGATACATCAACGCATCATTCTTTCAATCTATCTGTACACTTATTTACCTATTACTCCTTCAGTTTCCCCGTCCATCCATCTATCTGTCTACATCCCTATCTATGTTTGTATTCGCCCACCTCTGTTTCTCTATGTGTACGTGTATTTTTGCTTTGTGTCCAGAGATACCGGATCGAGGAGAAGGACATGCCAAGGTAACTGTTATCTCTTTTTTTCTCTCTTTTTCTTTCTTCCTCTCGTTCCCTCTTTTTCGCTTGCCCATTTTTTGTTTTGTTCAGTGGCAAAAAGAGATCCTGGTGACCTTCGGGTCCAGTGGCACATCTTGCTTCGAAACTATCGATTATAATCCGCTTAAATATCTTTCTTTTTTCTCTCTCCGTATTTCTATTGGTTCCTTTTTCTCCCCTTAAGCATTTTCCAGTTTACTTTTCTAATGCTCTGTAAGTTCATTTCTTCGGGCTGTATATTTTGTTTATTCATCCTTTTCCTTCTCTGTCTCTGTCTGTCTCTTAATCTGTTTGTCTGTATCTCTGTCTGTCTGTCTGTCTGTCCACCTTTATATCCTCCCCCCCGCCCCTTTTTTTATCTCTCTTTCGTTCCCTTTCCCTTTCCTTCTCTGTCTCTCTCTTTCCCTTTCCGTCTCTCTCTTCGTCATTCTGTCTCCGTCTCTATCTGACTGTCATTTATTCCCATCAAATAACGTCACAGCCACCATCCCCTCTTCGCCGGAAAATGAGCGAACGCAACTCGCTCCTCTAGAGCCACCTCCTCCATATTTGTTTCACTATTATTATTTCTATTCATCCCTCGTTACCTTTAAAAAAAAAAAAAATCGTTTATACCGCGACCAGAACACAGAGAGCGAAGTAATTTTACGTTCTCACTGCCTCTGATTTCAATTTTTGTTTCCTAGATCAGGTGACGCCGTGATATCTATGATAACGGAAACAATAATAACAAAAGTAATAATGATAATAACAATAATGATAAAAAAAAAATAAAGAAAATAATAATGATAATAATAATAATAATAATAATAATAATGTTAATAATAACAAACAACATTAATAATAATAATAGTAATAATAATAATAATAATAATAATAATAATAATAATGATAGTGGTATGACAATAATGACAGACATACTAATAACAACAGCCATAATGATATTAATATTAATGATAACAATAACAATAACAATAATACCAATAACAATAATAATGATTATGATACTGATAATAACAATAACTATAACAATAACAATAACGCGCGCGTACATATATATATATATATACATATATATATATAAATATGTATACATATATTCTCACACACACACACACACATATATATATATGTATATGTATACATATATTCTCTCTCACACACACACATACACACACACACACATATATATATAGATTTATATATATATGTGTATGTATGTATACGTATATTCACACACACACTCACATATAGGTTGTTCTTCAATGCTCTTTTTCTTTCTCTTTGAATTTTCTTTTCCTTTCCTAAAAATATTTTTTCTTTAATTTTGCTTTCTCTCTCTTTCTTCAAGCAATCACACACTTTTTACAACATTTACAAAACAACTTTACATTTTTGCAAACTTTCAAATCGCATTCACAAGGGCAACGTCACACACAAAGGCGGAAGGCAACAACTTTTATCAATTTACTACTTTCCTTATCATTGCTATAATCATCATTATCGTTATCATCATCCTCATCAAGTGACACCATTAGGATTGTTTTTGTAATTAATGTTGTTATCATGAAGATTAATTCTATCATTATTATTAACTTTATAATTCTTGTGATTGGTATATATAATCTGCAATATCTCTGATAATATTTTTAAAAACCCTATCTTTATCATTACAATATATATATATACATATAAACATACACACACACACACACACACACACACACACACTTTCTCACTCTCACACAGACACACACACAAATATGCATACGTGTGTGCCTGAGTGAGAGAGAGAGAGAGAGCAAGAGAGAAAGTTCGTGTGTATGTATGTATGTATGTATGTATGTATGTATGTATGTATGTATGTATGTATGTATGTGTGTGTGAATGAATCCCCCACCTCCGAAAAAAGAATATATAATGAAGAACGATATAAACACTAAACACTCACACAAGAAAAAGTAAATAAAAGAAGGAAACAAACAAACAACAAAAAAACATTGTCATAAGTGTCGACGAAAGTTCAAAAAAAAAAAAAAAAAAAAAAACATGTTGACCCTACTTTCAAATCATTCACTTCGTGTACTTTACAGGTAACAAGGGTTGGCTAAATCCTGGACGGTCCATGCGCTTCGACCTCTCTTCCTTGTCCGGTTGAAGCTTTTCGGATTCGAAATGTATCACCGGGAAATTCGGAGCTTCGGAGGGGTCGTTTGGGCGAATACGACGTCTCGAATGCGTGCTTTGCTTGCGCCGTGATTGGGAATGGGCGTTCGTGTGTGCTTGTTTGTGTTGTGATTGGGGGATCGTCTGCGGTTGATTCTGTTGTGATTGGAAGTTAATTTGTGGTTGTCTGCGTTGTGACTGGGTATAAAGGCCTTTTTGGCAGCCTCTACCACTTTGATGCATTGTTTCAAGTTGTGGCACGGTCGCTATAAAACACATCATCGAAATTTGTATTGACATTTTGAGCAAAGGAGAAGTTATTTACTTCTCTTCTCAAAACTTATTACTTTGTCAGTATTTGTATTTTATTTCATTTTACATGGAAAGGACAATATAAAACCATTAAAGTACTTAATATGCTGATATGATTTTTAATTACGAGCATGACACTGTGGAAGTTTCAAATAAAATGGAAAAAACACCTGACTGCTCTGTAACTTTTATAGTTTACACACACTACTCTTCGTTTAGCAAGACTGTGGAAAGGTTAATGTATTTCTCAGATTCGGTCAAACCATTTTTTTCTTATTACATATATTGTTCTTCGTATGAAAAGTGGAAGTTGCATGATGTTTTCACTGTCCGGCATCCACCGCGAGTGAGCTGCGTGTCCAAACCAGACTAGATGATTCCGATGATCAAGGACATTTACTCGACTTACTAACTGAATTATATCAACAAATCAAGATACACAGCATTTTGTTTGTTATGTTTGAGCCTGTAAAGTCATATAGAGGCACAGAATGATATTAAAGACATTCATCCAACCGAAATCATATGACTCGGACACGTTGGAAATTCTTATCATGTCGTTCCAGCGACCGCCATGATTGACTTCAAATCTTACCCATATAAAGTATCTAATGGACTGCTAAAAAGGCACAGAATAAATTAATGAAACTAGGAATCTGAGACTGCGTGAAATATACATGAAAAATTTCGCACTCTGGTTGGCTGGCCTGGGTGTATCAAACCGTATCAAGGTGAAGGCAAACAGAAAAGATGTTAAACAGGTTCCAATAATGAACGCCTAAAGGGCAAACATGTATCAGAGTGTATCAAAGTGTTAGGAAATGTTACAAATAAAGGCCTTTAGTTTGGAATGTGAATTCACTTGTGAATGATGTGACTGCGAGTTCGTTTGTGATTGTTGGTGTTGTAATTCTCGTGTGAGATTGACCTGAAAAATAAATGCGACCTGTTTTGACTCCCTGCGGATCCGGCGCAAGAATTCATTACTCTGCCCTGTTACTTTCTCGGGAAAGTAATGATCTATCTGTACTTACAACTGATCACTCTGACTCTGTGGTTCCAGCAGACCACTTTGGTAATGTTCCTGTAATTGATCATGATGACGGTGGTGCAACTGGTCGTCTATTTGACTGTTCTGTGACTGCAATCGCAGTTGATCACGTTGACTGCCCTGAGATGCCAACTGATCATTCTTTAGAACCTGTGAATTCCCCACGCTTCCCTCAGGCTGAGACGCGTGGGACAGTAGGTCATGGTGTGTGTTGTGTGGAAGTGCGTGACCATTTAGCTGAATGCTTGGTCTACCCTCGCTATTTTTGACTGAGAGCCACTTTGTAGATTTTGAGATATTAGATCAACGCTTTCCGCATTTTCAGATTTGACTTAAAGATCAGCTGTTTGAATTTGAGGTAACAAATTATCTTTATTTGATCTCCAGTTATCGCCAGTCATTGGCTCGAAACTGTTGAAATATGGGGTATGGGCATTTTTCAGGTTACGATTCAAGAGAGAAATCGATGGCATATTACCATTTTGACCATTCTGGACTTCAGTATTCATATCCTTGTTTGGTTAAGTGTTTCGAATACTCCATTTCCCTGATTCTGTGAAAAGCAACTTTTGAGGTTTTCGTTCAGTCGATCTGTCATGTAGGTTTTTCCATTTTGAATGTTGGAAAAGTAACTTACCTCGATTTTGTGGATCTGCCAATTTGGCTCCTTTGTGCGTCCAAAGTGTACTCGAGATTAAAGTTGCTTTGGAAATTCTGCGTTGTTTTGACCATCATATGACTCGAAATAATTCGAAAAAAAATATGTCCCTCGTAGCTGGAAACGCCCAGTTAACCGGTATGTAAATTCAAATTCAACTATATTGAAATTTAGAGACTAAAAAATAGTATTTTCCTGATTTTGAGACTGGAAATGATTCTCTTGAATTTGTGATTGGGAATGATTGTTTTTCTCATTTTTATACATTAATTTACAGATTCTGAGATATGTTGCGGATCGTTTTTATTCCGAGAAACTTTCTCCCAGATTATGTGACGTAAATCACAAATTGAAACTTTTGTTTGATTTGATCATCGGAAGTGCCCGGGATATTTTGCGATGCTTGAATGTGTGAATCAAAATCGTTGTTGGAATTATGTGAATGGAAAATCCCTGGAATGAATTTATAGTGTCGGAATGCTTTGTTTTGTTGCACAGATGAGTAGTTTTGGAGATTATGAAGTATTATCTGAGTATTATGAATATTTCGAGACTCACTACTGTTTGGAAATCGCCAAGCGGCGGCGGGAAAACCCCAATTTGATGATATTCAATTTCCGAATCGACATTTCCCAGATCTAAAGACCTGATATAGATGTCTTCCCGATTTTCAACATAGGAGTTAGTGTTTGTAATTGATTTGAAGAGCTTGCAAATTGGGATCACTCTGAACATCTAAGTTACAAGGACTCCGGATATTTGGTATATCGGGAGTTCCCTGAGTATTTGGAGGATGGACGACATTTTTCGGATTCTGAGAGTCGGAATTTTGGCCTTTCAAATTTCCCGTCTCTGAGTCTTCCAGATTTTGCTGTTAAAATATTCTATTATGCAAATTCGCCATTCCGATGAGATTGACAGGTATTGTTGCTTGGAATTTCCTAGATTATTTAGTGAACCGAAATTGCTCTTAATTGTTTGTTTGCTTTGAATATTGCCTGGATAAAAATCGCTGTGAAAATGTAGTGAATGAAAAGTACTTGGAATAGTTGGAGAATTACTGATCTATCTGTACTTACAACTGATCACTCTGACTCTGTGGTTCCAGCAGACCACTTTGGTAATGTTCCTGTAATTGATCATGATGACGGTGGTGCAACTGGTCGTCTATTTGACTGTTCTGTGACTGCAATCGCAGTTGATCACGTTGACTGCCCTGAGATGCCAACTGATCATTCTTTAGAACCTGTGAATTCCCCACGCTTCCCTCAGGCTGAGACGCGTGGGACAGTAGGTCATGGTGTGTGTTGTGTGGAAGTGCGTGACCATTTAGCTGAATGCTTGGTCTACCCTCGCTATTTTTGACTGAGAGCCACTTTGTAGATTTTGAGATATTAGATCAACGCTTTCCGCATTTTCAGATTTGACTTAAAGATCAGCTGTTTGAATTTGAGGTAACAAATTATCTTTATTTGATCTCCAGTTATCGCCAGTCATTGGCTCGAAACTGTTGAAATATGGGGTATGGGCATTTTTCAGGTTACGATTCAAGAGAGAAATCGATGGCATATTACCATTTTGACCATTCTGGACTTCAGTATTCATATCCTTGTTTGGTTAAGTGTTTCGAATACTCCATTTCCCTGATTCTGTGAAAAGCAACTTTTGAGGTTTTCGTTCAGTCGATCTGTCATGTAGGTTTTTCCATTTTGAATGTTGGAAAAGTAACTTACCTCGATTTTGTGGATCTGCCAATTTGGCTCCTTTGTGCGTCCAAAGTGTACTCGAGATTAAAGTTGCTTTGGAAATTCTGCGTTGTTTTGACCATCATATGACTCGAAATAATTCGAAAAAAAATATGTCCCTCGTAGCTGGAAACGCCCAGTTAACCGGTATGTAAATTCAAATTCAACTATATTGAAATTTAGAGACTAAAAAATAGTATTTTCCTGATTTTGAGACTGGAAATGATTCTCTTGAATTTGTGATTGGGAATGATTGTTTTTCTCATTTTTATACATTAATTTACAGATTCTGAGATATGTTGCGGATCGTTTTTATTCCGAGAAACTTTCTCCCAGATTATGTGACGTAAATCACAAATTGAAACTTTTGTTTGATTTGATCATCGGAAGTGCCCGGGATATTTTGCGATGCTTGAATGTGTGAATCAAAATCGTTGTTGGAATTATGTGAATGGAAAATCCCTGGAATGAATTTATAGTGTCGGAATGCTTTGTTTTGTTGCACAGATGAGTAGTTTTGGAGATTATGAAGTATTATCTGAGTATTATGAATATTTCGAGACTCACTACTGTTTGGAAATCGCCAAGCGGCGGCGGGAAAACCCCAATTTGATGATATTCAATTTCCGAATCGACATTTCCCAGATCTAAAGACCTGATATAGATGTCTTCCCGATTTTCAACATAGGAGTTAGTGTTTGTAATTGATTTGAAGAGCTTGCAAATTGGGATCACTCTGAACATCTAAGTTACAAGGACTCCGGATATTTGGTATATCGGGAGTTCCCTGAGTATTTGGAGGATGGACGACATTTTTCGGATTCTGAGAGTCGGAATTTTGGCCTTTCAAATTTCCCGTCTCTGAGTCTTCCAGATTTTGCTGTTAAAATATTCTATTATGCAAATTCGCCATTCCGATGAGATTGACAGGTATTGTTGCTTGGAATTTCCTAGATTATTTAGTGAACCGAAATTGCTCTTAATTGTTTGTTTGCTTTGAATATTGCCTGGATAAAAATCGCTGTGAAAATGTAGTGAATGAAAAGTACTTGGAATAGTTGGAGAATTACTGATACTTTGATGATTTTTAAAATCGATGTAATGTTGGGAATATTATGCGAATCAACATTACTTCTAACAGAATAAGAGAAAAAAGCGTTTGGAGATATTTTTCGAATTGGAATTACGTGAAATATTAAGTACCTTAAAACTATCCATCTTGAACATTTTGGGGTAGGAGAGAGAGATGAAAAGAGAGAGAGAGAGAGAGAGGAGAGAGAGAGAGAGAGAGAGAGAGAGAGAGAGAGAGAGAGAGAGAGAGAGAGAGAGAGAGAGAGAGAGAGAGAGAGAGATATGTAGCTCCACAGAAATGTCTAGAATCACTTTCATAGCAAGCCTGTTATAAAAAACTTTCTACAGAACATAGACATTCAATGTCTCAAACATACTAATGCACGCAAACCTGCGCACACATTCACATAAATAATCCCCAATATCTTTATGTCTTGACAATGACAATAACAATATGAATGACAACCAAGTCCAGAGTGACAGTCATTTACAAGATTTACAAAAAGGAACAGGCGAAGCTAAACAAACCCTCTACACATGAGAAATTTAGAAATGGACGCAAGAAACATGCAATAAACCAGCAATTTATGATGCGATTTCTCTCCCTTGCAACCACCACCTGCACCCACTACTCAGTCAACTGCGCTGTTATAGGTAGCGTGGGATGGTGATGCAATAGGGTTTGTCTGGTTCTGCACCGATCAACTGTGCGTGTCCTTTGTGTAAGTGTGTGTGTGTTTTCATGCTTGTGTCTGCGTGTGCAAGTGCGTGTGGTTGAGGTTTGTTTGTGTTTGTTTGTCCATTGGGTGTTTATGGCCGGATGGATTCGTAACATTTCATTTTACTTTCTTTCTCTCTCTTTCTTTCTCTCTTTTTCTTGCAAGTAAGAACGAATTAAAGCATTTATGTATAATACACACACACACACACACATATATATATATACAAAACATATTTACCTTTGTAAAACTCAAAGGAGCTGCAAGAAAGGGGTAGTGAAAAATGGAAATGCCAAGACAGATGTAACTCCCCAGGTACGTAGAGAGAGGTGAAAGATAGATAGACAGAGATAACGGGGGGGGGGGGGGGGAGGATAGAGAGAATAAAGGAAATATGGATAGAGAAAATAGAGAAAGAGAAGAAGAGACGGAAAATAGGGAATGGGAGAGAAGAGTTAGTAAGAGAAAGCATAGAGAGAAAAAAAAATGAGAGAGAGAAATATAAAAAAAAACAGAACATAAGAAAACAAAAAAGAGAGAAACAATAGAAAGAGGAAGAGAGAATAGATAGAAAACGAGAAAAACGGAAAAGACAAATAGGTAGATAAATAGACAGAGAAATGTCCCCCCCCCCCCCCCCCCGACGCCCCAACGAACCCCAGCGTGTCCCAGACATGATAATTCGCGGTGTGTTGCGGGGAGGGGGGGGGGGGGGTCGCCTGCGTGGGCGGTTCGCTCTTGCCGCTGAGAGAGCGAGGAAGGCCTTTGGGGCAGGGCAGGGGGGGGGGGGGTCGCCCTTGGCAGCACTGTCATCTGTCATATAAGAATAGATACTATATTACACTATAATAATAGATAATAATTATAAATGTGGTGATAATGGTAATGATTGTAAATTATGACAATGGTGGCAGAAATAACGGGAATGATAATAATATGGATTATTCTAACAGTAATGATGATAATCACAATAATGATTGTAATCACTGTTATGCTAATGATATAAACAAGATATATATCAATACACAAAGTCATCAGAATTATAGCATGGGAGATGTCCGTGAGATGGGTTGGATTGGCTTAGTCAGAGGTCTCTTCGTCACTGTCATGGTTATGGTCCTGTCAACATGGGCATGTGAGGCTGTAACCAGATGGCCTTTCTGCGAGGAGAGAGATCACGAGATCAGGTCACTATCGTTTGTATGTCTGTCTGCCTGTCTCTCTTTCTATCTCTTTTACCTTCTCTCTCCTGAAGATAAAAAAAAAAAAAAAAGTCCCTCGGATATGCGTGAACTGCCAAGAACTTAATGCCAATTCTATTCAAATTCTATGCACATACTATTCTAAGGATAGGAAAATAAGCATTCAGAAGAGCAGGCATCCCCCTCTCCCAGAGAAGTCCATCCTAGCCCCGCGTCTGCATGAGGGGGAATTCCCACACCGGCAGAGGGCAACAGTGATGGCCTGCAAAGAAAGCCAAGGCACCAGCCATAGGACCAGCACCATCAGGAGTAAAAGCCCCGTCAACTCAAGCTACAATACCAATTTCAGCACCAGCTACAGCACCAACCATAGCACCATCTGCTTCATCAGCTTCTGCACCAGCTGCAATGCCAGCTGCAGCTCAGCCCTCACTGCAGTAGGACAAAGAAGAGTCTAAAGGAGAAAGGAAGGATCTGCTACATCTGCTGTTCCGACAGATGGAGCAGAGGAAGTTCACGATGCACCAACAGATGGCTCAGCAATCTCAACTCCAGGAAAGAATATTGCAGTGGGCCATGGAAATGATCAAATAATCAATGCTTCCAAGTAATCTCTTGAAATGCATTGCCTTGAACATAGACAATTTACAGAAACGCAAGGCAACTCTCTCACAGTGCCTTCACTCTGAAGATGTTAATGTGTGTTGCCTTCAAGAAGTCATTGCTCGCTTGTGCAAAAAATGCGGGCTACAAATCCCTCTACAAGAGGATTTGACATTTAAATAAAGAAGTAGTTCCATCAAAGTGATTGATGGTAGTCGCGAGAACACATGCTGAATATATAAGTATTAAAATATTTTTTGATGGTAAATATATCACCATCATTACTGTATATAACCCACATGATGATAGTGAGGTGGTACCTAAGCTTCTTGACTGCTTGATACATAGTGATTCTGCCTTATTGGAAGGTCTGAGGGAAGCACCTAAAAACGGTAAAGTTTATTATGACTCTCTCCAAAATACTAGTGACCCTGTAATACCCTAATGAGTCCCTTAGAAAAGACCCATTAGACTATATAGTTCTATACAATCAGCACATACTCCAAAGTCCTGCGAGAGTCCTCTCATTCTTAGCCATTATTGGGCATTAAATATAATTTTCGAGGAGGCAAGAAGGTCACGTCAGAGAAGGAAAGAGAGGAAGATACCGAGGAACATTATAAACCGTCTCTCTTCCCTCCCTTGCCTCCTCTCTCTCTGCCATCTGTCTCTATCTCTATCTTTCTATATCTCTGTCTCTCTCTTTCGCTCGCTTGTTATATGCAGTTATATGCATGTGTGTGCACATGCATATGTCAGGGTTATCTTGTAGACTTGCTATCACGGTTCAGCAGTCTGTCATGTGTTTGATCAGTATACCTCATTGTGCGTCTGGTTGAACTGTTTATTGGAGATGAATGTTGATGGTAGAGTAGCGTTGACGGAGGCTGAAGTGGCCGGCTTGTGCAGAAGTAAAAACCTGGGCAGCAGGTAGGCCTGGAATACCGGGGGTCCTGGAGGAGGCAGCGTCCGAGCGGGACCGTGGTTCGAGGAAGAGTGATTGTACAGGTCAAGGTGATGGTCAGGGGTCATGAGTGATGTGTGCGTGACCCTTCACGCCGGGTCACGCCTATTCCCGTACTCCGCGCGAACCCGGTCCCGCCAGGGGACGGGACTAGGCGTGTTTCTTTTCTAACCCCGTCCCGCCGGGGACGCGTATGGCCGTGATTTCTGTATGGCTGTATGTATTACTGTTATTGAGCTAGTTTTTTGTATACAGGTCTTTATATTGATAATTATGTTTGTGCAACTATATATGTACATATATAGATGTGTGTATCTGTTCTTCGTCGTGTTTGTGTTTGTCGGCTTGTGTTTTTGTGCGTATCTGTGGAAATATGTACGCGCAACTGTTGGTGTGTAAGCGTGAGTGTGTAAGTCGGTAATTTTACGTGCGGAAGTGCGTGTGTGAATTGTATAAAGGTTTACGCAAGTTTTTCATTGCATAAATGTTTTGTCTGCTGTGTATTTGTGTGTTTCTCGGTCGTTTGCGTTGGGAAATCTGTGCGTGCATCTTTGCGTGTGTGTGTGTTTGATGTAGTAATTGTGTGTACAAGTGCGTGTGTGAATTGTATATGAATCTTTGCGTGCGTGTGTGTGTGTGTTAAAGGTTGTAAAATTGTCTGTGTGCGAAGCCTTGTGAAGCGAGGCTGGCGGGCCCCTGCGCCGTCGGGCCCCTGCGCCGTCGGGCCCCTGGAGGGGGTGTCCTCCCTGACGGGCAGGCAGAGGCGGTATGTGGTGGTGTTGGCCGAACGGCCGTTTTGCCAGCTGTAAGGAGGCACCACTGTCTGTGTGTAAGTCTGTGTGGACTCGGACGGTGACGGGGAGGGCTGTGACTGAGGAACCTCCCATTTTTGAAACCATTTTATAAATTTTCAATATTTTCCTGTGCCTCGTAACTTCAAGGAAGGTTGCACTTTTTGAGAGAGAGAGAGAGAGAGAGAGAGAGAGAGAGAGAGAGAGAGAGAGAGAGAGAGAGAGAGAGAGAGAGAGAGAGAGAGAGAGAGAGAGAGAGAGAGAGAGAGAGAGAGAGAGAGAGAGAGAGAGAGAGAGAGAGAGACCACCATGACACTCGTCCCCACTGTTTGTGTGCATGTGTGTGTGAATGTGTGAGAGAGAGAGAGAGAGAGCGAGAAACAGTGACGTCGATCCTTCCGGGGCACAAGGATCTTCGGGAACCTTCTGGAACCTTTCCGCACATACCTCACGTGACCTATCACGTGACTTTCTGGACCCCTCCGGAGCACAAGGATTGGCAATAATTTCGATTGGCAATAGAGTAGTTTGGCAATAGTTTACGTGTACTTCACGTGACAAGTCACGTGACCTAAAATCAATGATCTGATTGGCCGAAACCCTGTGGAAAATCGTAAAAAGGCCATGCAGAGGTCAAGGTAATCACTCGCCAGCTCAAGACCTTGAAAATGTCTCGAATGCTTTCAACTCGCCGCTCCCGCAAGCCGAGGAATTCCCCTGGAGTCCGTGCCTTGTCTTTCGACGAGGAGACAGTGGACGATCCCCAACCGTCACTTCCAGAGGATATCCTCGCTTGCGGAATGCCCCAGACCCGCTCCTCTATCTGTACTCATCCGCCGACGAAGTCGATGATGAGGGCTCAGATGAGGACTACACACCTCTCTGGTAAGTTTTCTATCTTTTCTTTGACTTGTGAAAATACCTGCCTCTTTGGACATATACTACTTTGTTTCTGCATATCAAAACTTTTTTTTTACATAGAACTCATGTTTTCTTCGTATTTTTACAGAAGTAGAAATCTCCGGCCAGTTCAACGGTGACGACTCGGATTGGGAGGAATCCGAGTCCTACTCCGGAGAATCTGCCGTGGAGGACAACTCGGATGTAGATTACGACTATGTCCCGCTGGTGGATACCTCCATGGACTCGGACGAGCCCCTCGCGGAATACGCCAGGCGAAAGTGGGAGCGCAACGCTCCCGGAACCCCTTCTTTTGCTTGGGCAAAGGAGGAGAACTTCGTCAGGCGTCACTGCTTCGAGGGGACACCGGGTGTGCACGCACACTCTTGACGAATCGTCCGACCCGATGGAGATATTCAGCAGCCTCTTCCCAGAGGAGTTGTTTCAAACAATTGTGGACGAGACGAATCGGTAAGCAACTTACTTCGTTGTTTTTTTGTGCTCTGCCTTGAAATTTTCTACATGTCCTTTTTTTGGAACACCTGTTTTACAATGTCTTTTTTTCTTCCAACTGCAGGTACGCTCGACAGAACCCGCGAACCCCTTCATCCCACATGAAGGGGTGTGAGGCCACAACGGTGCAGGAGGTCCGCTCATATGTCGGCCTTAGGTTCCTCATGGGACTTCATGGGAAGAGGTGCCAGAGGGACCTTTGGTCGACGGACCCGTTGATGTGCTCGTCGGTGTTCGCCGAGACCATGTCCAGGGACCGCTTCGACATCCTTACCTCCGCCCTCCACTTCGCTAACAACGAAGGGGAGCACAGCGCGGAGGACCGGTTGTGGAAGCTGCGCCCTGTGATTGACATCTTGGACTCACCGTACCGTTCCGTCTTCGTCCCCAGAAAGAACGTGACCGTCGACAAGAGCTTGTGGGCCTTCAAGGGGAGGCATCAGGCCCTTCAGTACGACCCTAGTAAGAGGGCTAAGAGGGGCCTGAAGGTCTACAAACTGTGTTCGTCCGACGGTCCAGAGGCAGGGTATACGGCGGCCTTCAATATTTACATGGGGCAGGATCGCGGCGAGTTTCCGGCGAGTATGAAGGCCGTCGACGACCTGATGGAGAAGGCAAAGCTGCTCGACAAGGGGTATCAGTTGTACACAGACAACTGGTATTCCTCCCCGACTCTATTCTACTATCTACAGGCCCGGAAGACCACCGCCGTTGGCACAGTACGTGTCAACAGGCGGGGTATGCCCTCGGACCTGCAGGCGAGTCGGGGACACATCGACTTCCGGAGTAGCAAAACCGGAATGCTTTGCCTGCAGTGGTTAGACAAGCGTCCTGTGACAATGCTATCCACTGCCCACACATCAAAGGTCGTTACCCTGCCTCCCAACCGCCGAGGGGTGGAGAGGTCGAAGCCCGAGGTCGTTGTCAGTTACAACAACGGCATGAAGGGCGTCGACCTCTCGGATCAGCTGGAACAGTCATATCCAGCAACCAAGAAGACCATCAAGTGGTACAAGAAGGTATTTTTTACCTGCTGGATATGACCACCATCAACGCGCTAGCTGTCCACCGGGCCCTCGGCGGTAAGATACCTCAGCGGAAGTTCCGTACGGAACTAGTTCGGGAATTGCTGCAGCGAGGTAAGCATCTGACTTTTTGTTTCTTGTGTTCTGATTTGAAATTATGGTGATTTTCTTTCTACAGTCCATTTTTGAAGATGTAATTTACAATGTCCTTTTTTCTTGCATTTACAGGTGGCCGACCTGCCTCCTTCCGGCGGAACCCTCCTCAGAACCAACCTGAGGAGGATCCCCAGCAGGCGCACATGCCAGTCGACACCCCATTCCGGAGGGGGCGGAGATGTGCGCTCTGCTGGAAGAACAACCGGCGCAGGAAGGAGACCAGAGTCATGTGTGCCCACTGCAGCCTTTCCCTATGTCCCGAACCCTGCTTCCAGGCATACCATGCCTAATTTAGAAAAAATAAAAATTCGCCTTTTACCACTGCTTTTCTGTGCTCTCGCCAAAACACACTATTGACTTTACACACTCACATTGGTCGAACACTCCTAAAATGGAGTATATACTACAGTATGAGATAATAAAATCCTTCATATGACATATTATATAACTTTCATATGTTTTTAGAGTAAAAAAAACGGAGGTTGCGGTTATACGCAAACCAGCTTCCCGAGCGCGGTGAAACTTCTGTGGGATGGTGAGACGGGTAGCGCGAGTCGAGCGCGCGTCCCGGCGGGAGAGCTAGCCGCTTGTTTTTGTTCCCCGTCGGCATTGGGTTAAGTCAGTACGGCGGTGATGACCGCCCATTGATCATTGGTCACCCCTGCTAGTTGGAGGGTGTAACAATGCAGGCATCTGATCACTCTCAGACCGCTCGGCACAAGCACCCACCCATCGTCCTCGACGGGGCACCATCATGGACTTGCTATGCTCAGGCAGGGAACAAGGCAAGGAGTAAGAGCTGCAGTCTCTTCTCCAGATGAGGGGCCATGTCCAGGCAGGGTCACGGTACATGGCAAGTGGAATCACTGAATGCCTGGCGCAGAGCAAGTGTATCGCTGATGTGGCGGTGCCGAACCTTTGCGGTGTTGGACCCTTACAACTTCCTTCTGATCGCATCCTGCGTTGTGTGCTCCTATCGTCGTCCGGTGCTCAGTGTGTGTCCTGGCAGGCTGCGTCCCTTTTCGCGTAGCTGTGCTGACGTTTTCTGAAACAGTTACACCAAGGACAGAGACAGGCAGAGAGGCAGGAAAGCAAACAGGGGGGGTGGGGTTGTGTGACAACAAGGGCCGTATGTCAGATATAATCAAGAATCATATTGCAGTGAAACTGATATTATAAAACTTTATAAATTTTAAATCTTTTTGTTAATCATTTTCCACTATTTTGAAGTGTCAAGAGAGAAACAGAGGCGCATGCCTAAGGAGACAATTGCAAAAGTCCACAAGGACTTGCTTGAGTTGCTATTGTCTCAGGATATAAGGAAGCAATGGCTGCAGAAACAATTTTGAATGACAATTTTCCTTACCTTAGAAAAAGAAAATATGCAACAATGCCAAGGTCAACAGTATGCTGTCCAATAGTACATACATACGAAATACATGTCTTTCAGCAATTTGAGACAAAGCGATAATGAAAATTGGAAATTTAATCGGAAGCGACTCCAAATATAATACATGCTTGGGAAAGTACGGGGGCGTGGGTATGTGAGCGGGGGTGGAAAAATGTTTGCATGCAAAGCAAATATGTACCGATCTGACTGCACGAAAAAAAATCATAAATATGGCATAAACTGCAACATTAAACCAACTACCATGCGAAATCACAGAGATGATACTACTCTCAGTATGTGAAATTTATGAAAAGGTGACAAGTCAGTCACGGAATAGACAAAGCTTGCAGAGCAACGCATGGTGCAAGCAGGTCGGGTCAGCTTTTCTTGGGACAGCTGAATTGTCGATAAGACAACCCTCCTGGTTATGAGTTACATAACACCGGGACGACTACATACGCAGCAAAAATATTACGCCAATTGTTCATCCCATCCCGTTGGGAAATGCCAACGCTAGAGAGTCGTAGAACAACGGGCGCAGCAAGGGCGCTGGATCGCATCCGTGCGATCACGAAGGCCCATTTAATAGCGATGAAATGATGTTCGGGACTGATATTTGATGAAGGGAAGACTGTAAAAATAATTCAGCATCGTAATAACTATCGTGTGAAAGGAGAAAAATAGAAAATCGATAGGAGGGATTTTCACATGAAGTGATGAATTATGATAACAAAAATCGCGAACAATATGAAATCGTATTAGCTGATATAATAGAAATAAACTCTAACACGGAGAGATAACTGAAATAAAGATTCTTACCTGAGTGGGATCGAGTTCATACCCGATTACTCTACATAAAATAACAATAGCTAGTAATAACAAAGTCAAATGTGAAAAAGAAACACATTGTGATCGAAAAAATAAATAATGGAAATGATGATAAATAAAATAAAGAAATTACCATGAAAAATATCACAGGAATAATGTAAGAAAAATAACTGAATATATATATAGACGCAATATCTACTAATTGTACTGTAATAAATACGGAAAAATAGATAACCCAATTTATTTACTGAATTACACTTATGTCACGAGGAAAAAATGTTTTGGTTTTGAATTTGAACTTGAGGGTTTTTGAAAGTTAATGCTTTTCATGATGAGACTGGAAGTCATTCAGTGGTCGCATTTGAAGTTTGGCATCATCCAGATTTTGATTTTGAGCTTGCAATTTATTCAGATTTGGATTTTGAACTTGCAATTTGTTCAGATTTTGATGCTGAACCTGCAATTTATTCCGATTTCTGTTCAGATCTGGGAAGTTATTTTGTGATCGAATTGGAAATTTGGCGTTATTCAGATTTTGATTGTGGGCTTGGAATTTATTCTTGTCGTGATTTTGACTTAGGAACACATTCTGATCTTTTTTTAGGCATTCTGATTTTGATTTCTTGTGTTTTGATTTACAGACTAGAAGATGTCACTTTGTAAGCTATTCTCATTTTGTCTTTGAGAGTGGAAATCGCTGCTATTTCCATTTTACGTTGAAAGACATTATGATTTGGAGTAAGTTTGAAAAAAGAAAAAGAAAAAAATATATATATATATATAATGCGTTCTTATTTCGCTTGGTTTAAATTATTTTCACTATTCATTTGTCTGACTCTCCTTTTGATTTTGAAGCTGTATTTATTTATTAATTATTTTTGAGCCTCGAAACTATTGTTTATGATTTTTTTATTCTGATTTTGAGAATGAAAGTGATTAGGATTATGTGACCCATTGCTTTGAATTTGAAAAGCAGAACTATTTTGGCTTTGTAAAATCTGATCATTATTTTATAAATTTTCCTGTTGAATTTGGGCATGATGGCTGTCTCTCGTGCATTTGTTATGGAAATTGTCTTGCTGAAATTGGGTGTCATACAGGTATCCATGATGAAATAAGTCACTATGCAGATTTTACTGTTGGAATTAGCTACAGCCCTTTTCCTGCGATCCTTTGTATTTTATTTTCCTCTTGAAACCGACTAGCAGAGTGGTCTCCATTTGTGAAATGGAATTCTCTACGACTGAACTATTACTTTTCTGGGAAGTCATTCTGTTGTGTCTGAGGAGTATTATGTTCACTGTGTGTCCTGGATAAATCTAGGGTAAGACCAATCCCTAGTCCTTTGGCCATCGACGGACCTCAACAAAAGTCCCTGAAAAGTTACTGGGTCATTATTTAGAAAGTGGCTGAACAATTCTGACTGATTCTTGAAATTCGACCATAAATCTTGTCAGGCAGGTCTTTCGAGCTTTTTAATTTCGGTGCTCTGATTACTTAAGAATGCAGGCCTACCAGCATGAGTGAATTTGAAAATAATTGACGCTGCAGACATATTTAAGAATAAATATAGATTCTACGTCATTGGGATTTGTTACAATTCTCCGTGGTGAACTAAGATATAAAATATGAAGATATTTGGAAAATATTGAGCTTTATTCAATAGTGGATCCAAAGCAGGTTCCATCGCTAGACATCACAAGCTACAGAGCTAATGATTATGTATCCTTAAAATGCTTAGTATGAAAGAGACAAAGTGCTGAATCCACCTCATAACTCACTTATAATCCAAAAGGAGTATTAACCACATCCATACCCAGTTAGTTAAAAAAAATCTTGAAGGTAGACACCAGGCATTCTTTCTGCCACCAAGAGAAAGACAGCTGATAGATGTCGGATTTATGGATCTTTTATGAGTATATAAAAGCTCCAGCTTCTCAAAACTGGCTGTGGCAATTTTAGGCGTATTGCTGCTTTAGTTGAGATTTCCTTGGTTAAACCTGTTACCAGGCTTTATTTGTAATAAGAGGGAAGTTAAAGTAGAAAGGAAAAAGACACTAATAAACCAAAGATTAAGTTTCGGTGTTTATCTCCGCCCCTGCTAAAATTGTTACATTCTCATGCTTTACATCGTCGTCTCACAAATAAGAGCAAGAACCCTTTCACAGTGCCCGCATAATGCAGCTGTATTGTGCTGTGTAGAAACTGAGTGAATAAAAATATATCAAATAACTAAGTAACATGACCAAGGTTAAAGTGCATGTGCAACTACGGATGAGAGAAGAGAGTGCAAGTGAAGGTGTTGTCTGCTGCACTTTTGAAACAGCTGCCTTCGCCTCACCGCGTGCATCCGTCAATGGCCGGGAAGCTGTAACTCTGTGAGGAAGAGTAAGAACATCACTGTTAAGCACAAGAATGTGATACTGAAGTAACACTGCTATTACGTTATCAAATAGAGGTTGATCCTTATTCTTCGTAAATTTTGATGATCATAAGGTGGAAGATTCTTATCGCCGACTTACCTTGCTGACAGCGAACTCGGGCTGATAATAATCGTAGACGACCACCGAGCCGGGCTTGGTGTTCTCGATCTCCACCTCACGCAAGATGCGGAAGCTGACACACACTTCCTCTCCGGCCTTGAACTCCTCGATGTAGAAGGACACTTTGCTGCCATCCACCTCGTAGCGCTTGACCACCTTATGGTTTCGGTTTACGACTGACTTGAGGTCCTCCTTCTCCGGAATAAAGCCAGAAATGAGGTTGACTTCGATGACGGCCATGTTGGACTTGCCGTCGGGGAGGAGGTAGCTGGAGCAGGCCTTGACTCGCTTGGAGATGCAGCCGCCGCTTGGGTCGTTGGTCGCCGTGACGTTGAGGTCGAAGGCGTCGCTGGCTTCCGGCTCGGGGATGTTGTAGCGGAGGACAGCCTGAGGAAGGAGAGGAAGCAGAATGAAGCCTTACAAGAAGCTGCAGCGGAGGACAAAGCAAGTGATAAATGGCTGTCAGATATCAGAATGTAACAACTTATGTCTGTTAGAATTTTCAGTATGAACACAATGAAGGTAAAATACGGCTAAAATACATGAAAGGGTACATGGATACAATACTCGGCTCTACACTAAGAAGCCTATTGTTTGCAAGTCTCACCTGCATCACAGCACACCCTTGGCCTTCTATGTTGACGGTGACGTCGGTCGGGAAAGTCGGCAGCTTCTGGAGCTGCTGCAGGAGTTTGTTGTTTTCGTTGACAGTGAAGGAGTGAGAGAAGTCCTGGGCAGTGACAGTGGCCGCGACATCCAAGGGTCCTTGGTGCGTGTTGGTCTCGTAGCTGGCCATGGCCTGCAGAGCCACGACTGTGTCCTGTAGAAAAAGAATATTAGCTACTACTCAGTACCCTTTGGCCCAACACAGGGATACAAGGAATAGCATCATGGGATTTACATTTGGAAACGGCAGTTGGGCTAACCTGTGTGGAGAAGAACCCTCCAAGGCCATTCCTCTTGGTGGTGATCCACTTGACCACTTTCCTCGCGTTCAGGATGTGCTGCTCGGGATCCTGGGCCATCATAGCGAGGATGGCATACCCAGCGGTCTCCACGGAAAGGGCATTGCTCTTATCTGCGGGCAACGCGAAAATAGCAACACACGTCATGGATTGTCTCTATTCACTATTTCGTCCTTATTTTATAATGTATGATTGATTTATATATCTATCAGCACCACCACCATCATTGCTTTTATAATTTTGTCATGTACAAGGCTAAGGAAACTTACAACTTCCTGTCGACGTTTCCCAGTACATGGCGTTTTCCTCCACCACAGCCATGTCGATCAGCTGCTGCAGGAGCGTCTGTCCTTCGGGGTGCTTCGCCAGGGCCAGGGCGTACGCCTTCACGGCAATGGTGTACGGGTCCCTGGAGGTGTCGGAGAGCACACAGCGAGTGGCGTCCGTCACGATCCTGGCGGTGGAGAGGGTGCCGGCCTCGATCAGGGCGGTCAGCACGTACGCCGTCAGCGGCACGGGCGTCCCGCTGTCAGCCAGCCCGCCCTGCACGAGGGGGAAGAGGAGGTAGGAAGTTGATGTCAGAAGAAAGCGAAATTGAAATGTTTTCAACACACTGACACACAGCCAAACTCTCCCTCTCTCCCCCACCCTCCTCTCTCCCATCCTCCCTCTCTCTCCCACCCTCAACCTCTCTCCCACTCTTCCTCTCCTACCTACCCATTCTTGTGCTCCTTCTCCACTATACATAAACCTTCTTTCCTCTCAACCACAAGCTAAAACACAGCGCTCGTACCTTTAGGCCCTTGTGGAAGACCTTTCCGACGGAGACCAAGCAGCCGTTGGAGTCTCGTTCCGACTTGCTGAGCCATGTTTTCGTATGGTCCAGGCCTTCTTCGTCGATCTGGCGGACGGAAGGAAGAATAAACAGGAAGTTAGTTTATGGAGATGATTGAAAAAGAAGAGAAAAACACTCTTGTAACAGGAAATGCAACAAAAAATATAAAATCTCTGATCATATAACTTACCGAGATGTAGGGCTGTGCCTGAGCGAAGGACTTGAGGACAAAGGCAGTGAGCCAAGTGGAGCCAGAGTCATCAGCATTCCCGAAGGCGCTGTAGGATCCGTTGTTTCGTCGGTACAGGAGCTCCCTCTGGTATCCTGAAGGAGAGCTTTGTTTATTTTAGGGCTAACAATCCTGATTCTATGGTCTTTTTTCCATTACCATTACTAGTAGTATTACAATTGTTTATCATTATTGTTATTATCATTATTACAATATTATCAGACACACATGCAATCACAGTAAGTGGCTGTGTGTGTAGGCACATACATAAACACAGTAGCTTAATAACCAACAACGCTCACATAATTAGAAGCATCGTTTCCCTACTACTTATCAAGCTTAATTAGATATCTAAGAGGGACAGCAGCCTCGGCCCCCAGAGCCAACCCACCTGTTCTCATGAACCTGAGCAGCTTCTCCGTGCTCTCCGGCGTGCCCTGGTTGGTCGCCTCCAGGTACTGCATGATGTAGATGTTGGGGGCGAAGTTGATCATGCTCTGCTCGCCACACCCGTACGGCATGCGGATGAGGGAGCCCAGGTTCTGTAATGAGGAGAAAATATTACTTGGATAGACGGATAGATGGACCGCAACCTCGAGTGAACAAAAAAAGGGTACTATTGCTCAACCGAGACAAAAGCATGAAAAGATAAAAGCAATAGCTCCAACGACCCACCACATGCGAAAGATTAATAGTAATTTTATTGTTAGGAGCAAAAATTAATAATTACATCTAGAGCAAAAGGAATATCAATAAAAATACTATCACTATAGCTGGTTATAAATTTGCATACCCCCTCCCCCCCCAAAGAAAATACATGAAAGGGTACATGGATACAATACTCGGCTCTACACTAAGAAGCCTATTGAAATAAATAAATGAATAAAGCAAGGAAATAGAAATGAATCAAGATATATTTCTACTTACGAAAATAGAGACACGGTATAAAAAAAGAACGAATTTACACGCTCCCAGAAAACACCGTACATACCAGAAAGCCAGAAAGAAACAGAAATCAAGCACAATCCTACTTACGAAAATCCTATTAGTGTTGTCCGAAGAAACGACGGCAGTGAACAGACCATCGGCAGCTGTCGTCATGTTCTTGCATCTGCCAGCTGCACACACCTCGACGGGGACGCCAGCTGCGGGGGATTTGTCAGGCAGGACAGCTCTCACCTGGGAGCGGGAGAGGACTTTTATTTTCTTTTGTCGATTTGCGGTTATCGTTCATTTTTTTTGTGTGTATGGTTTTTGTTTATTGTTATAGCTCATGATTATTGTCATCCTTTTCACTTATGCTAGACAAGGATAAGGATGACGACTGTAATGGTCATAGCAATGATAGTGATAATAGTAATATCATAATGATGATACTGATAATGACCAATAAGGATAATGACAATGTTAATGATAAGAATGTTGACAATAATAGTAATGATAAGCATATTGCTATCATTGTTAGAATTATAAGTGCGATTATTATTATCAATACTACAATTATGATTATGATTATCTTTTCATCATTATTGTTACCATTATCATCATTGTAATCATTATCAATGTCATTATAATTATCATTATTATTATCATTATAATCAACATGATATTAACATTACCATCATTATTATTTCCTTGATTATTATCTTAGTAATTATCATTGTCTTTACTAAATCACTTATCACCACCATCCCGCTCTTTACCTTGACTGTATAAGGCAGGTTCGGCTTCTTATAATTATCCGCGTAGACTGTCTCGAAATTGACGGCCGTCCTCATAACGTTGGCACTGGTTGTGGCACTGAATGTGACACCAGTGCCCTCCTCTTCCACCGCTGCAGAGGCTCTCAGGTTGTAAACGTTGCAGTCGGTGATGCGCATCTCCTCTGCAGTGATCTCGAAGTCTTTGCAGCCCGTGATCTGTTGCAAGGAATGGATGATGTTAGATGTGGAGGAAAGGGTTAAGGAGAGGATGGATGGGTGAGAGAGTGGGTGGATGGGTGGATGGATGGATGGATGAATAGGAGATAAAGTGAATGAAAACATAGAGGATAGAGTATGAATGATAGAGGAAGACAGAGACACAAACATAAAGACAAATAATGGAGAAAAAGAGATATGTACAAAAAGAAAGAAACAGACACAGAGAAAAGACATTTGAAAAGACAGAAATTATTAATGCAAATTACGAGGCAACTCAGGGAACAGACTCAGGGCACATTCCTCGCGGCCTCGACCCTGCACCTTGGGCTCTCGCCGTCGCTCACCTCGAGGGCGACGGTGCCCTTCACTCACTGCCCGAAAGTGAACCGGAAAAAAAAATATAATGAATGAAATCAATGAATGGATGAGTAAATTCCCATTGTCTGTCTTAAAAGACATTACATGAGTAAATTCAGATTGTGTATCAAAATACAAGAGATGAGTAAATTCCGAAAGTGTATCTCAAATAGATAAGCAAATAATTAATAATAAGTAAATAGATGGATATATTAGCAAATTCTTAAAGTGTATCTGAATAATAGATGGATATATTAGCAAATTCTGAAAGTGTATCTGAATAACACTAGATATAAATAAGGAAAATAGATGAATAGAGGAGTCAATTCCGTAAGTGCACTTGAATAAGAAAAAATAATAAATGACTTCAGTGGATGAATATATGAGTAACTCCCGAAAGTGTTTCTGGAAAAGATAAAAGCGGAAAATATACGAACAGATGAATAAAATGCGATAGTATATCTGAAACAAGCAAGCCGATAACAATTGACATATGAATATGAGTAAATTTCGAAAGTGTGTCTGTAACAAAAATATATTTATTATATAGAGTAAAATAGATGAATAACTGAGTAAATCAACTAATGACGCGACGAACAAGGGAAGAGATAGTAGGGATGAATCTATTGTGACAGTGTTGCTTTCCATCAATGTTATGGTATAACAAAGTGAATGATGATATAGATAAACAGATTGATCTGTATGTAGTTAGAGAAAGATTGATACACATATAGATAGATAGAGAGATAGACAGTTGGACAGACAGACTGATAAACAAAGATAGAGAAATCAAGACCGGTAGATACAAAAAAGCCATAAAAACTGATACTGAATAGAAGAAAGACGCGGTAAGATCAGAAAAGTAACAGAGAAAAAATGCTATGAAAAATTAAGAAAATGAGAGAACATTTAAAAATTGGAGAAAAGATTTTTAAAACGAGCATTTTAAAAATGGAATCGGAAGTCAGACAAAAAGTACATTTCTTTCAAGTAGAAGAAGAAACAAAAAAAAAAATCAAGAGCAGTTTCTCACATTGCCAGCCACTCGCTTTGCACAGACGCTGAAGACGTCATCGGAAGCCAAGATGTATTTTGGCGGCGTCATCTTGACCTTAAACCGCGGCAAGACGTACTCCTCGACCTTGAATCGGTTTGTGTTCAACCTGCCGTCAGGCCCCTCGACGTGGATGGTGTAGGAGCCCTGTGGACGCAAGTCGGAGTCAGAGACGGGGGTTCGGAGTTGCAATGCTGTCAATGTAAAAGAAAAAGAAAAGGTTTTGTTTATATTTGTGTTGGAGAACTATGTAAGCAGAAATGGGGAAATATGTATATATATCCTGAACATTAGTATTCACATACCCTTGTTTTTTGTAAAACCCCTAAGATAACTGCATTGTGATGGAACATTGCAAAATGCATTGAGTTCACATACAAATGTCAGAAGCATGAAAACAAACATAAATAAGAAATCTTGCTTTGTAATCAATTATGTAATATCTATATGGGCCTTTAAATTGAAATGCTTTCGTCATGTAATATATATCTTTTACTTCCTATTCGTATTTTCTCGTGAACGACTTCTAGAAAGACAAATCACCTTTGGTTAATGGTCGGCGAAAGAGCTTCTATACAGTTCAAGAGAAAAGCTTAATTCCGTGGAGAAGTTTATGTGAATTATTAATTGATAGATTATTATAATATACCTACCACTTAACAGCGTCGTATGTACTACTCTGGTACAGACCACGAAGTACTATGTCTATAAATTAGTGTACATTTCATCGTGTACATCTTTCACAGTCTGATATCTATATGTGTTTTGTCTTTTATTTTCGATATAGAGAATTCAGGATAGCATATAAAGAATACATACGCAGCGACACACATAATAACACACATATACAAGAATACATGCAGATGCAGATGCATTTGACTTCAAAGATAAGCTACTCAGGAAATTAACTTTGTATATATAAATAATCTGTATCCATTACCGTTATATTTTACCTATAATGAAATCCAGAATTTTCATATCAACTAACAATTTTTTATTTTCTACTAGCCTCTTCATTCCTTCCTCCTCTCCTGTGTATTTTTCCTTTTCTTCTTTTCCCTTTCTAAATCTTTCGTCGTACTTTTTATTCTCCTCTCTTTGTCTCTTGTCCTTTCTCTCTCCGTTTATCTGCTTATCCCTTCCCTTTTCTTCATTCCCATCCTCTATTCCTTCCTTTTATTCCTCCACTTACTCACTGCTCTTTCCTTTTCCTACCTCCAGCCTTTCCTTCCTCTTTTCTACCCCCTTCCTCTCCCCTAGTCGCTTTTCTTTCCTGTTCCCCTCTTTCCTCACCTTCCTCTTTCCTCTCCTCGCCATCTCTCATCTCACCTCCTCGGGTTCGTCCGCCAGCTGGAAGGCCAGGTGGACGAGACCGACCGATGTGCTGACGTTTTTCCACTGGGCGATGCGTGTTCGGGATGGCGTTGTGACCCAGATTTCCGGGTACTGGAAAGCCGATTATATACTTGTGTGTAGTTTCTGTGTGTGTGTGGTCGTGTCTGATTTGCCGTTGTGTATTCGAATGTTATTTTATTCTTTATCCAAATGCTTATTATATATCGCAGGTGTTAATGTTATCATCAATATTACTATAACGATCTATATCATTAACTTTATCACTGAGATTATAACAGTTGAAACGTTTTGTTTTTGCCATTCTTCTTATGATCATTACCATTATTATTATTATTATTATTATCGTTATTATCACTGTCATCATACTTATTATAATTATTATCATTATTATCTTAGTATCATTATTATCATCGGTACCCTTACTACCAATATCATCCTTATCCCTACTCCCATCGCCGTCTTAGACTCAGGATCCCCACTCTTATCACCGCCATCCTTACCGGCTCCATAGCGACCTGAGCCTTGGTCCCGTACACAGTGAGGGCTCTGAACTTGACCTCCTGACCTGGCTGGTACAGGTACTTGTCCGTCTGGATGAAGGTCAGGTTGTAGCTCCTCCTCAGCCTGATGTTTCGGGTCTCGTTCAGGTCGGCTCCGCCCACTTTGCCGATCAGGTGAAGGTCACCTCTGTAGACATCAGTTGGCTCGAGATTGATGTCCTCGCATTTCTCTGTCTTTCCTGTGAGTTGACAGATGTTTATTGGATAAAAGATTTATTCAACTATATGTCTACCGATATGAATTATATGTCTATCTGTTTAAGTCAACCTAGAGAGAAGAAAAGAAAAAAGAAAGAATGACATTGAGAATGGGAATGAAAAAGAGAAAGAAAAACGAGAATTAGAATGAGCTTGACAATAAACAAGAGAACAAGAAATAGAACGAGAGAGGCGAAAACAAAACCAGAACACAAAGAACAAATACAGATGACCTCAACTGACCTGCCGGGATCTGGATGGTGTGTCCAGCCAGGAGAGTGTTGGTGACCCATTCGCCGCTCCTGTAGGTCCTCGAGGTCATGCTCAGGGTGAGGCTGCCCTCAGGAGACGCCGGGTTGGGGACGTAGACGCACACCTGGTTCTCCTCGCCCGCCTTCCACTGTCGCGGGGTGGTGATGTAATAAGCTCGGGGGGGGGGGGGGGGACTTTCCTGCGTTTATTTAGTACAATAGATTCCTTAGATCGGGAAGGAGTGGGAAGGATTTCTTTCGTCTACCTTGTATTATAAACATTTTTGTTTTTGGTCAATATCTTCGTTTTTTATTTTTTTTTTATCTATTTTTCTTTTTCTTTTGTTGCTCTTTACTCTCCCTCTCTTTCTTCATCACTCTATTTTTTCCTCTCTCTTTGCTCTTTCTCTCTCTTCTCTTCTCTCTCTATTGTTTCTCTCTCGCTTACCTTTCCCTATCTTCTCTATATTCTTTCTCTATTCTCTTTCTCTCCCCACTCTCCATCCTTCCCTCCCTCTTCTTTATTTTCTCTATCTATATTCTCTTTCTCCATTCGCTCTCTCGCTCTCTTTCTCTCTCTTCTCTTTGACCTCTTTCTGCCTGCCGGGAGAGTTACTCAGATCTGCCATTTCCTTTCCTCACTACCTCTGTCTTTCAGCTCCTCCAATATGTGCTTTTATGTATAACTATTCGTGTTTATACTCGATAATATATATATATATATGTATATAATACATTAGATAAAAATAAGAGTTACGAATCCCTCCGGCCATAAACACCAACCCAATGGACAAGCAAACACAAACAAACCTCAAACACGCACACTTACGACGCAAGCACATAAACACACATCGACGTAAAGTACACGCACAGTTGATCGGTGCAGAACCAGACAAACCCTATTGCATCACAGCACAGTTGAGAAGTGGGTGCGGTGGTGGTTGCAAGGAAGAGAAATTGCATCATAAATTGCTGGTTTATTGCATGCTTCTTGCGTCTAAATTTGGTTACCATGCTGTCTCCTGTGAAGAGGGTTTGTTTAGCCTCACCTGTTGCTTTCGTAAATTTTGTAAATAACTGTCACTCTGGCCTTTGTTGTCATTTATGATGTTATTGTCAATGTCATAAGAGATATCGGTCTGCATTTTATGTGAATATAATTAGTATATTTGAGGTAGAGAATGTCGGTGTTCTGTAGAAAGTGTTCATAAAAGGTGATTTTAGATATTTCGAAAAAGATATGAAATGTTTAGAACCTTTCGGTAAAGCGACGTATCTCTCCTTCGCCCCCCCCCCCTCTCTCTCTCTGCCTTCTCAACTCTCACACCCTTCCTCTCTTTACTCTTTTCTTATTTTCTCTCCTCTCGTAAATACTGCTTCACTCCAATCATACATTCCAACAAACATAACGGTGACGAAAACACGTTTATCAATAGGACTCTGCATTGCTTTATACGCAGTTGCACACATCTGCATGTATGCGGACGCCACATAACGCTAACACTCATAAAGTGCTTGTAATTATTTTCAAAAAATCTTCCATTGTATATGATCTGTATATATACAATTATTTTATTAATTTATTACTTATTTCTTTATACTTCATTACAGAGATTCATTTATTACACAAATGTATCTCCTTAAATGAATTAGAATCATTTAAAACCTTCATTCTCACCCCTTTATTATCTAGTGTCAATGAAAGTAAGTAAGTAAGTAAGTAAGTTTATTTACCACCCTGGCTATCTGCTCAGGCGTGGGCAATCATGATTACAGTTTTATATACCTCTGACACAGTACAGTAGTCTGTGACTACTGTAATTGTACATGGTAATATAGAAACATGTCATACATCATACAAAAGTTAAGTTAAGTTAAGTAAGTTTATTTACCACCCTGGCTATCTGCTCAGGCGTGGGCAATCATGATTACAGGTTTATATACATCTAACACAGTACAGTAGTCTGTGACTACTGTAATTGTACATGGTAGTATAGAAACATGTCATACATCAAACACAAATAATACGTTGATATGATCTTGCCGTGTTTACATAACACTGTGTTTTTTGTTTACGGCAGTTTTACATAGTAAATTTAGGATATAATACGAGTATATCTTCCAATGTATCAGATGAAATGAAATATTCACATAGTTCTTTATACCTCATGTTAGGTGGTCTGAAAGGCTGTATCACATGACATTCCGAGATATAATGCTCAAGCGTTCGCTTGTTTTCTTCGTTACACAGTCTACATTTAGTTTCATCTGCACTTTTTGCACCGTGCAGTTGCCAATACATTCTGTAACCTAAACGTATTCTGGCAATAACCACGTCACATTGTCTGGTTTGACTTCGGTGCCACCCATAGGAGGGCTTGCTATCTCTATACTGATCGTAGTGCCTTATGGTACAGCTTTCAGGCCTTTGAGTGTTTGTCAGATCTACTAGTTCTTCCTTATGAGAACTTTTCAATATATGTGCAACCCTAGCAAGAGGCATCCCAAGATCTATGTTCACAGTATCTTTGCTACAGGCTTCCTTCGCCAATTTGTCGACGTGGTCGTGCTTGCTTATGCCAACATGAGATGGTATCCATACAAATTGAATGTTAAAATTACGCTCTATTGCACAAGTTACGTTACGCTTAATGCAACTCACAATTTCCTCATCGCCACCTGCTTTGAAAGAATTTAGTGTCCGAAGAGCACTCTGAGAGTCACAGAAAACTACTCCAGAGCCCCGAGACATTACGAATTCCGTTGCAAGGAGTATACCTGCCAGCTCCGTTTGTGTAGTGCTGGCCCAATTTTGCACTCTCATATTAACTTGATGTTTTAGCTATAAGGCGGAGGACACTATAGGTAATTCCATCTTCACCTGGTGCAGACGCTTTTCCTTTGAACAGTGCATTGTTCAGCTCCCACTCAGTAATCTCAGCAAAGTCTGAAGGGTCTGTCTCAGAACATCCAATCTCAATGGCAAATTTACGTGCAATTTTAGACTGACTAAGGTGGTTCTGAATATTTGTGGGAAGTGAGCTCAATTTGGACGCTCCAGCCCATTGACTAAGGAGCATGTCTGCTTGTGCAAGAGGACTATGGAATTGCGGGGTGTTAGTTCTTTTGCCTGAGAGTCGATTAATTTTTTTCCAGACCTCAGACATTGAGGTGTTATTGTTTATGCTTTGTAGGAACTGTTCAAAGTGTTCTTTTCTAAAAAGAGTTTTTAAATCCCGTAGATTTTTGTTATCCTTAAGAAACTGAATAATTAGTTTAGTTTAGTCCTTTATTTACCACCCTGGCTAACTGCACAGGCGTGGGCAAGCTGTGGTACATTTAATGCATGGTCATAACATTACATAGTGTTACATTTGAATTTTAGCCTATAACATTGCTATGAGTACTTATATCAGTTTAAGGAAAGGAACAATTGCACAGTCCTTTATCCACTCATCTGCCACGCCGGCATATAGCTTGGGCGTGGGAAAGCATTAATACATTTTATATTCGGTTATGTGATACTACATTCCAAATTTAGGATACAACATAAGTATATCTTCTAGGGCATCAGATGATATGAAGTAGTTACATAGTTCTCCGTACCTCATGCTAGGTGGCCTGAAAGGCTGTATCACATGGCACTCTGAGATATAATGTACAAGTGTTCGCTTATATTCTTCATTACACAGTTTACACTTAGTTTCTTCGACATTACAAACTGTACTGACCTGCCAATACAATCTATACCCAAGCCTGATTCTTGCAGTCACAACATCACACTGTCTTGTTCTTGTTTTATATAAACCATAGATGAAGGAATCTTGCCTAAACCGGTCATAGTGCTTTATGCTACAGCTTTCAGGGCGCTGAGAATTAATCAACTCAGTCAAGTCCTCTCTGAAGGAGGCTTTAATGATGTAGAAAATCCTAGAAAGAGGTATCCCAAGATCTATGTCCACACTTTGTTTGTCACATGCTGACTTTACTAGGCGATCAGCATGATCATGCCTAGGGATTCCAACATGCGATGGAATCCACACAAAACGTATATTATGGCCTCGTTCTTTTGCACGATACACGTTTATCATGATGTCATTTGCAATATTTCCCGCACCTTTGTCTAGAGTGTTCAGAGCCTGGAGAGCACTCTGTGAAACGCAGAAAATGACCCCTGAGCCTTGTTTCAATAGAAATTCGGTGGCTATGAGTATTCCTGCCAACTCGGTTTGCATAGTGCTAGCCCAGTCATGAACCCTCCTACAATCCTGGTGCTGCAAAATATTGTTTTTATATACAACAAAAGCGCATCCTGCTCTGCACCCAGACTGCAAGGATCCGTCAGTGTAGCATTCATATACATTGGAAAGAGTGTCTAGATGCTCATTTATACTTGCAAGTGCATACTTTTTTTGGGGCAGTCGTATAATATACACTTAGGTCCGACATTTTCCACGGTGGTACAGAACGTCCATGTAGGGTCTTAGTTATGGGAATGTTCAGCTGAGCTAAGTGTTTACACGTCACTTGTAACCATGAATTTGAGTATGAATCGGTGTTGTTATTCAAAGTTAGCTCTTCTATTCTGTGTTTTAGTTGTCTTTGGAACTCTGTACAATGGAGGGGTTCTCTAATTGATTTGACACTAAATGTGGTATTTATGTATAATATTCTTTCATAAACAGAAGGCAAATTAAGTTCTGTTCTCATATTCACAATCCTTGTTGTTCTAGGGGCACCAAGAATGATCCTTATGGCTTCATTTTGGACACTTTCTAGACTAGTCAACTCTGATTCCTTGAACAATACTAGGTGCAACGCATGGTAATCTATGACCGACCTTATGTATGACAAGTAAAAGATTCTCGCAATATTGACATTAATACCATGGTCTTTGCCGACAAGTGTCTTAAGTGGCTTCAGTCGCTCCCACAGCCTTTTCTTCAGGTTTCTAATGAACTCTGAATCATTAACAATCACCCCAAGGTATTTGTATTGATGGCAGAGATCTAGCTCAACGTCATCTATATGAAACCTTGGCAGAGGGATTGTCTGTGGGTTAAGTGCCTTTGTTTTTTCAGATGAAATTATCAAGCCACACTCAGTAGCCCTTGCAGAAAGTATATCTAGAATCTCTTGCATTCTCTCCTCGGATGAGGATTTAATACAAATGTCATCGGCATAGCAAATAATGGAGTCATTGCCTGCAAGTGGTATATCGCCCAGTAATCTATGCATTAGGATATTAAATAGCATGGGACTAAGTACGCCTTCCTGAGGTGTGCCGAGTTCAAATACTTTTGTATGAGTACTTTTAATGCCCCTGAAGAGAACCTGAGCCGATCGATTCGACAGATACATTTGAATCCATGTTAACAGTTTTCCCTGAATACCAAAGCTAGCTAGTTGCTCAAGGATAATTTCCCTGTTTGCAATATCAAAAGCAGATTTAAGATCAAGAAATACGGTTTGCATGCCTGGGTTTGAGTTTGTTAAGTACTCTGCAAAACAGTGCTGACTGCTACGCCCTGGGAGAAATCCATACAGTCTGGAGGATAACTTAGCATTTATGCGATACATGAGCCCGTTCAGAATTATTCTCTCAAGTACTTTGCACAGACAGGAGGTCAAGGAAATGGGTCTGTATTTATCAGTATTGGGTTTGGGTATAGGAATGATTAAGCTTTTAGTCCAGGAGCTTGGGAGGATTCCTTGTGATAGGCTGAGTCTATACAGATGTAAAAGTGGGTTGCCTGGTACCTGAGCAATGTGACGAAGGACGCTGTAAGTAATGCCGTCCTCGCCAGGGGCGGTTGCCTTACCTTTCAGAAGGGCATTGCTTAGTTCCCACTCGGTTATTTCGACAAAGTCGGAGGGGTCAATAGCAGCACATGCTATTGCTATATTGAAATTTCTATCTATTTTCGACTTGTTGAGCTGATTTTTTATCCCTTGTGGAAGTGAGTGTACTTGAGAATTTCCTGCCCACTGCTCTAGCAGCATATTAGCCTGTTCCTGTGGACTGTGGAACTGCGGTGTTGTGAGGGCTTTACCTGTCAGTCTATTAATTTTTCTCCATACGTCAGCTATAGAAGTTTGACTATTGATACTTTGCAGAAATTGTTCCCAGTATTTACTACGAATCTGAGTTTTTAAATCTCTGAATTCCTTGGTGGCTTTCATAAACTGCAGAAGATTATCTGTCGTCTTATTATCTTTATAGCAATTAGCAAGCTCCTGAACCCGTATATATTCCTTTGCCAGAATTGGGTCATTGATCCACCTCGGTGCATGGGAGGTCTGGGGCCTCTTTTTCTTTGAGAGTTTTCTTGAACAGACCCAAGTGTCATAGTAGTCAGTGACAACTTTGATTAGATCCTGAGAAAATGTTTCAACAGATGATACTTCATAGGTGTTATACCAGTCATAGACCCGTGCCTTGAAGTGATGCTCCAGGCCCGGTGGGATAATTATTCGGAGCCTAGGTGATCTAGTGGCTGAATTGGTGTCTACAGTATAATCTGTTCGTATTGCAAAGTGGTCACTAACTAACTCTCGCACCAGTGAAGTACAGACATTACCATGAACAAAATTTTTGCCAAATACATAGTCTAATCTGCCACCTCCCAAATGAGTCTCTGCTTCTGTGTCATATACTGTCAGTGATCTACTATTGATAAAATGTTTGAATTCTTCCCCATTACTATTACGTTGGTTGTCTCCAAAGTGTGGATGCCTTGCATTGAAGTCGCCCATACATAACGTGCTTTGGTTGTGAAAATTGGGGAGAGAACTAGCCAGAAATTTGGAGTATCTGGCATATACATTATACAGTGAAAAATAGCCAGTGGCAGTCTGAATTTTTAAATGATGAAATTGAACATCAGTGTTCTCGGATTTTTTAACTAATTTATGCGGCAGTGCTACCTTCACATATGTCAACAATCCAGTCATGGCTGTATTCACATATGAATAGTATCCCTGAATTGCAGGTGCTATTTTCATCTTAGCAGCAGCAGCAAAAGGTTCTTGCACGCAAATAACATCAGTATTATATTTACGGATATAAAACTCTAGGTCATTCAGCCTAGGCTTTATACTACGCATATTCCATGATATAAATTTGATTGTCCGTTTATCCATAAGTGAGTAGTGTTCTATTAGGCAATCTGTACCTCATGCTGTTATATCCTCTAATATTACAAATTATAGATTCACATAAACATATAGCTTTATGATTGTGGATTTCATTACAGATGGTAGTCTTAAACATAAAAGTACTTTTAACCATTTCAAACATTTGATCTTAGCTATGTTCCACTTCTCAGCACAGTCCCTCCGGTTGCTGTGCTAGGTGCACCTGGGGGGCTGGTTGCGTCACTGGACCCGATGTCACAGGGATCCTGATATTGTTCGTGGCGGCTGTCAGCGCTGACACGCCCACTCTGGTTATCAGCACTGGCGGTCTGACATCGGTTCTCCTCGTTCGTTTGTTTAGCACTAATGGTAACACGAGTATCACGGCACTGACAATCACTTTTATTTTTTTCCATTTCATTAATTAAGTAAGTGTTTTGTTCTTTCAGAACTCTTATTTCCTTTAAAAGTTCAAGCACTTTTATGTCGCCTTGGTCAGCTGGCGTGACGTCACTTCTGTCACATGGTTGTGCGGGGGATTCCCCCGCCTGGCCTGCGGTCATCCCTGCCTGAGGGTGAGGGACGGCTGCCTCGGCTGGCTCCCGGGGAGGGAGGGGGGGCGTGGTCTTTAATTCAGAGAGTAAGGCAGCTTTGACGCCCGAGTCACCCTCTGTGAGGATCAACATAATCTTGTTCACCTTCTCCGCCAGTTGCGCAAACATTTCGCGTAGTTCGGCGACCTCTGCACCCCCACTCGCCGGCAGGCGCGGGAAATCTCTGCGGTTGGTGACGTCACACAAGGCACGGGCAGGCGCTTCCCCGGCACCCTGTCCGCTGGTTGGGTTGGGAGGGTCGCGCTGGTCACTCGCGGTCGGTGCTGGGACCACAGGGGGTGGGGGGGGGGGGGCAAGGGCAGGGAGGCCCTTGCACCCCCAGTGCCAGACATTCACTAAGATTGTCAGGTAAGGAGTTTTCATCCCGTCGACATTTGCAAATAGGGATGAGAAGGAGGAGGAGGAAAAGGAGGGAGAAGAGGAGGAGAGCTAGTGAAGAAGGGACACAGTTTAACAGCAATAGAGAAATATTAAAGTATATAATATATTATAATACAATCCAATATAATATATATAATTATATATAATATCATATAATATAATATCTATTATATCATAATACTATATCATGTAATCATATATATATCATTGTAGCCCCCCCCCCCCTTTCTATGCTCCTTAGCAAATACCCTATTACTTCTTTTTGCTCTGGGAACCACTCAAGACTTTATCCAGAGGGGCAATATCTGTTATTACCAATGTGTGGTTTCTCCAAAAGTTTTCTTTAGGACCCACACTATAAAAGAAGAATAGACATACAGGTTACTTATGATCTAACTTCAGCCTTAGACGTAACTGAGAGAAGGGGTAATATCAAAACACTTAATGAGCTTACAATTTATGTTAACATATTGAGTTATAAATTATTACACTTCTACAATAAAATAAACATTCATCTACCAAAATGTCCAAGTACTTATACTCCAACCTGTCACTCTTTACACTAGTTCTTCTCAGATATCTTATTTTCTTTTCTTCATCCATTTCCTGGGCTCCCAAAGATGGTATTTCTTTCACTCTTGTTCACAGCACCAGGGACCAATAAATCCAAACTTCAGCAAAACCAAATAAACCAGAAAAAAATAAACCCATTCCTAGAATAGAAACAATTATTCTAGTTTAGGAATGATAAAACAATATAAAGTTATCAAATCTAAGTAAATAATTTCTTGAAAGAACTAAATATTTCTTACAAACAAACAAATTATGTATAACATTTATGTCATTATATACGATCTGAGTAATTGTATATACATCATAGTAATTGTTTGACTAAACATCATTTTAATAGTATGCAATCATAAATGTTAAGAACACTTACTCTTTGAATGGGTTTTAAATTCTTAGTAATAATGAGAGAGACACATCAGGATGGTGTTCAAGTGCCGTGTGCCAGCCTCGAGCTGTGAAGAAGACATACTCTTTATCTCTAATTTCCAGTTTGATATCAAATAGTCACTTTCTTTTGTTCTCTAAATCAAATGTATAGTATTTTATGATTTTATGAATTATATAATTACAGCTGAATATTCTTTCTTAACTCGGATATTTCACGATAATCTAAAACACTTTCAGGCTGTTGTATGGCACTCTTCTCTGATTTGCTTTCTCTCTCTCTATGATTATAGCTATAGTATTAGGTTCTAGTACTGTATATACTTCAAAATTTAAAGTCTACTCAGATCACATATAGTACAAACATATAGTTCTTCTTAATCTATACATGCATAATTTTCAGAACTTAAATTAATCTCTCCAATAACAAAAACTGTACATATTGTTTTCTTTATTAAAATATCAATTATACAATCTTAATATAACAGTACCATTGAATATAACAGTGTATCTTTTAAATAAAGAGAATGTATTGTGACGGGGTAACAAAAAACTAATACTTTGTAGGGTAAACTATTATATTTTACAATTTCCTAATCTTAGAAAAAAAATAATATAGAAATATATAGTCATCAGTGGGGCTTGATGACGTCACCAAGAGGTTAGTCGCCAGCGTCTTGCTCGCAAGTCGGACGTCCCTTGAGTTTTGTCTATACCTGAAGGTGCTTGTCGTTGCAAGAACCAGAGCCCTTTGTTGCATGTCTCCCTGTATTAAACATATTTGCCTTTTTTCCAGTAACGTTGGCCGCAGGTTAGACGAGGAAGATGCAGGTCGTCTGCTCCCGCACGCGCCGCGCTCTACGCCAACTTGCCGCAGCTTCTTTATCACCTGGGCCGGGTTATAGGGTCGAGTGTTAAGCATGAAAGAGATAGAAGAAAAGGATAAATAGACAGAGGTTTATTTTTTAAAACCATATGATGCGTGACAGGGAAAAGTGATATCTCACGCAAAGGGTGTTTAAGGTTTAAGATGTGATTTTATTTCTTCTCTATGCGGTGGGAATATGTAGTGGGAAGTTTATCAGAAACTATTGAAGAGATGGAGTAAAAAGTTTTATATAATAGTTAACATATGCCTCTCTTTGAACAGGCAGATTGAAGAAACTATGTATTACATAAAACCTCCTCTTGAATGCGTATTTCTCCATAAAGGCACTTGCCATACCCCGATGGCTGGGTTGCCATCCCCGAAGGACAGCAAGTCCTCTAGCTCCATATCTCGCCCCGTATGTGTAGGCGGGTGGATAAGGCCATTGCGGGAAAATCGAGGAGTAAAAATTCTTGATCATATATCCGCAAGCAAGGTCATTTGTGTTATTTTACATTATTTGTCCGTCCTTCAAGGAGGCAGGAGGTATTTGCCAGAGAGCGTGTTCCTGATCTAAGAAATCCCTGTAACTAACGAAGGTCCCAGCGCGGCCTTTCTTCTCTGCCATTTGCTTGAGAGACAATGGCAGGGAGGAGAATCCACTTAAAGTCGTTTAGATGGGATAAAACCAGCGACTTTTCGGTCTGTGATGTATCTGACCTGTTAGTCGTATAGGCGCTGCACATTCTTTAATGCATCTTCTTGGTGTAGCAGCTCCTCCCCTCACCAGCGTTGAGGAGAAAAGCAAACATGTTTCACTCAGAGAGAGGCGGTGCGGTATCACCGGGCTCAGTACAAACACGACATTATCATGTCACTTTTCTCTCTAAACAATCAGAACTAACATACCAATAAGAGGCTCATGAAAAGCAATTCAAAACCAATAACGTGCGATCCGAGAAGAAATTATTGGCACTGGCGCTAATTTCGTAAAGCTTACAGATTTTGAGGGTTTGAAATGGCACATCTACTTTGTACCAGGTGACAGGAATGATTCAGCATGTATAAACTTGACACTGGCTACCCATTTAAACTTTCGCAGAAAATTTATAAGCATTTCCTTTCTTTTACAAGTGTAGGAAAGGCCTGTTTATGTATTACTTGTTAGAATGAATAATCATCTTCGTGGTTGAGAATTTTTGGGCTTTTCCCGGTTAAATTTTTTGAATACTGCATAATAATTATCATCATCATTATTTGGGAGCTAATGCCGGCAGGGGCGGATAGCCGCATCCACACTTCGTTTCCTACAACGAGGGTCCCTCATGGCGAGCCGCCAGGCAGGGGCCCGGCCCATCTCTAGTTTCTCACGACAGATTTGATCAATCTGCCCTAACCACGACCTTCTCGGTCGTCCCACAGGCCTCCTCCACCCAGGATTGTCACGGACAGAGACAACCTGATGGGCAGGATCATCCTGCGGGAATCGAGCCAAGTGGCCGTATAGCCTGCGTTGACGATCGCGGATTGTGCAAGTAACACGTCCTGTACCGGTCTCACGGTGCAGCCGTTGGTTGGACACATGGTACCGCCAACTATACCCCATGATCTGGCGCAAGGCATCAAGACGAGATTCCAGAGCACAAGATAGCGTCCAAGTTTCACTACCATATTGTAAAACTGGCAGTATCAGGGCCTTGAAAACATGTAGCTTTATCCTTCTGCACAGGTACCGGCATCTCCAAATGCTCTTGTCGAGAGATTTCAGGACCCCTGCTGCCAGACCAATCCGTCCAATGACTTCCTGGTCTGACAGCCCAGAGTCGTGAACTGCACTACCAAGGTATACAAAACTCTCTGTGACTTCGATGTTTTCACCGCAAGCACATACCAACTGCACAGGGTCTCCTAGTAGGCCCCCAAAATCCTGGATCTTGGTCTTGGTCCAGGAGACCTCCAGCCCCAGAGGCTTTGCTTCATTGCTAAATGCATCAAGAGCCGCCACAAGGGTTTCCAGAGATTCAGATGGAATGGCAACATCATCACCAAAGTCAAGGTCTGTAACCTTGATATTGCCCAGAGTTGCTCCACAGTGACTTTGGACAGTAGCTCTACCCAATATCTAATCCATGCAAGTGTTGAAAAGTGTTGGTGCAAGAACACAGCCTTGCTTCACGCCTGAACTAACAGGGAGGAAGCTCGACAGGCCCCCTCCACACTTTACAGCACTTTCAGTGCCTGTATACAGGTTTGCTATTAATCAAACAATCCTTGTTGGAATTCCTCTTAGCCTCAGGATCTCCCAGAGTGATTCGCTATGTACCGTATCAAACGCCTTCTTGTGGTCGATGTAAGCTGCAAGCAGCCCATGCTCGAACTCACGACGGCGCTCTACAATGACTCGAGGCGCCAGGATGCGGTCTATTGTAGACTTACCAGGAGTGAATCCAGTTTGTTCCGGCCTCTGGTGCCTCAGCAGGTGGTCTCTGATATGTCTCAGTAAATGTGTGCGAGTACCTTGCCTGGTACACTGAGTAGTGTAATGCATCGGTGATTGCTGCAGTCCCACCGATCCCCTTTCCCCTTCCAGAGAGGGATGGCCATACCCTTCAGCAGGTCAGGGGGAATGGTACAGTCTGCCAGATGACAAACAGGACTGCATGCAAGCCCCTTGCCATAGGTTCTCCACCAGCCTTTAACCCAATGCCGTCGGGGAAAATGAACAAAAAATGGGGAAAATGCTGTGCCCATTTTCTATATTTTTTGTGAAATGTCTGCTCATAGATGGCTCTGCTAGTGCTTAGCCACAAAGGAGTCAATTAATAGACCTTGTGACCATACGTGATTTGAATTGGCGGGAAAAACGTGTTTTTTACTAGTGCTATGGATATCGATGGTGTTATTTTTATTATAAACATTATAATTATTATAATGTTTTTTAATATTAGTAACAACAAAATAAGATAATGTAAAATATTTCGTAAATCAAAGAAAAGGGTGAACGGGCGAGACGGGCAGTACTCCTAACTGGCTCATTGGTGACTTAGTACAAGTATAGCCATCTATGTGTATAAACAATCAAACAAGTACTAACAGTGGGTAAAGCACGTGTCTACCCGTCGTATCCGTCGGCAAGGGGTTAACAATTCAGCTGGGATGCCACAAACACCTGCTGCTTTACCACTCTTCAGCTTGGAGATCGCCCCCCTGACTTCTGTCTGGGAGGGTGGATCCTCGCTGATACAACTGCTCAAAATATTCAGCCCAACGCACATGCACCCCATCAGGATCTGAGATTATCTGGCCACTTGCTGAGCGGACTGCAATCATCTGTGAGGAGGGCTTGGAGTTCAGCTTTCTCAGGGTTTGGTAGGCAGGACGAAGGTCGTATACTAAGAAATGGCTTTCAACCTCCTCTGCAAGATTACTGATAAACTGCTCCTTATCCCTTCTCAACAGTGACCTAGTCCTGCGCACAAGAGAATGGTGCAAGTTGCGATCCCCTGACAATCGAGCCAAACGACAAGCATCTGTGGCTTCCAGTGTCTCCTGCGAGATGGAATTCTGTCTTGCCCTTGGGCGTTCACCAATGGATTCTTGAGCTCCATCAAGCGTTTCATGCTTGAAGGTATCCCACAGAAGAACAGGGGCTGTCAGACCCTTGAGTGCTGTGAGACGACCAGAGATAGCCTCGGCAAACCCACGGTCACACTCGTCCTCCCTCATTCTGTCCAAATGAAACACCCTAGGGTGTTCATTTGGGCGACGGGGGGTTCTAAAAGGGACCCGGAGAGTAGCCACAACTAACCTATGATCAGTTCCACAGAACTTGGCACTTCGATACACCCTGCAGTTCTGGAGGATCCTCCACCGAGTGTTTATGAGGATGTGGTCGATCTCCTTGGCCACACTACCCGTATCGCTGTACCAAGTCCAACGATGCGGGTCAGAACGTTGATACCAGGAGCCAGAAATTCTCAGTTTCTGGGACCTAGCAAAGTCCTGGAAAAAGAGGCTATTCTGACTGCCAGCATCAGTTCCTGAGCTATGAGGACCAACAGACATCTCATAGCCAGCTCGATCAAAGCCAGATACCGCATTGAAGTTACCCAGAACAATACAAATATCTCGCAGAGGACAATTGTCTGCCACAGATGCAAGTCTGGCGTAAAACATCTCTTTTAGCTCAAATCCGTAGGAGCGTATACAGCAGTTAGAGACATACCATAATACCATAATACGCTAATCGACTGGAGCGACCTCCACTACCGAGGGTTGAAGTAAGTGGAGATGGCTATGGCTATTCCCTTAAGATGGTGGCCATCACTGCGGCCCGACCAGTAATAAATGTAGCCACCCACACTAATTGTGCCACTGCCAGGTCTTCTCACCTCCGAGAGAGCAGCCACCTCAACTCTCAGCTGTTTCAATTCCCTCGACAGTAGTGGTAACCGTACGTCCTGTCGCAAGGAACAGACGAATGGGAAGGAGGTAGGGGGGTTGTAGTGAACACGCCTTTCGTTGGCCCACGCGACCTCTCTCTGCCCAGGTCATCCCCTACAGGATTACGGACGCAGATACGCACGGCTTTGGACATCACCATGACCTCAGCTTCGTCAGTTCGTACGACGTCCCCGAACCACTGCAGTAGCGGTCTGATTACGCAAACCGCTCGTTACCTCAGGCGGCATAGGCTCACAAACGGCCTATGTTTCCGCCGCCAGGTCACCGAGGTAACCTTGGAAAGCTGGCAGAACCGTGAAAGAGACGCTGCCTTGCCGCTGCCGGTGACACAGGTCGATAGGGACATCTTTTGAGATACTACAGATCAGGTCATGCATTCTCAGTGCTAAGTGTAACATTCCGTGTGCCCTGATAAAAAGCGAGCGCTAGCCAATGGTGTGTGTGCAGAAACTTACGTTTAGTGACTATATATAGAGAACAAACATTCGGCGAGTGTGTTCGTTCACTTAATATACTGTAGTGTTTTTTCGTTCGTGTTCGTGTTCATTTTCGTATTCGTATTCGTATTTGTATGTATTTGTATGTATTTGTATTCGTCTGTACGTTTTTGTCAGCGTATTGATTGTTTGTACTTGTTTGTATTTGTTTTGTGCATGTATGTCCGTAATTATTTGTTTAGCTGTTTTGTAATGTTTTGAGTATACATAATATACCTATATACCTATCAAATAATAAATCTGTTTTTCTCCTTACGATATAAAATCATTACTGAACTATCAACACTAAAATATCACAAAGAAAAAACATTACATTTGAAAACGATGGACAATGAATGAATAAGGACCAGGTATGAAAAAGACTTATCAATAAATACTGAACTAAGCCTCCAACTCGGTCAAAAT
>NC_061833.1:419515-487015 GCF_019202785.1 Penaeus chinensis
TTCCCTCCATTCTACCCTCTTCCTCCCTTTCCTATTCGCCCCCCCCCACCCCCTCACAAGGACCCAACTAAACATACCCCCCCTAAAACGACCCCCTCCCCTTCCCTCCATTCTACCCTCTTCCTCCCTTTCCTATTCGCCCCCCCCCACCCCCTCACAAGGACCCAACTAAACATACCCCCCCTAAAACGACCCCCTCCCCTTCCCTCCATTCTACCCTCTTCCTCCCTTTCCTATTCGCCCCCCCCCACCCCCTCACAAGGACCCAACTAAACATACCCCCCCTAAAACGACCCCCTCCCCTTCCCTCCATTCTACCCTCTTCCTCCCTTTCCTATTCGCCCCCCCCCACCCCCTCACAAGGACCCAACTAAACATACCCCCCCTAAAACGACCCCCTCCCCTTCCCTCCATTCTACCCTCTTCCTCCCTTTCCTATTCGCCCCCCCCCACCCCCTCACAAGGACCCAACTAAACATACCCCCCCTAAAACGACCCCCTCCCCTTCCCTCCATTCTACCCTCTTCCTCCCTTTCCTATTCGCCCCCCCCCCCCACCCCCTCACAAGGACCCAACTAAACATACCCCCCCTAAAACGACCCCCTCCCCTTCCCTCCATTCTACCCTCTTCCTCCCTTTCCTATTCGCCCCCCCCCCCCACCCCCTCACAAGGACCCAACTAAACATACCCCCCCTAAAACGACCCCCTCCCCTTCCCTCCATTCTACCCTCTTCCTCCCTTTCCTATTCGCCCCCCCCCCCCACCCCCTCACAAGGACCCAACTAAACATACCCCCCCTAAAACGACCCCCTCCCCTTCCCTCCATTCTACCCTCTTCCTCCCTTTCCTATTCGCCCCCCCCCCCCACCCCCTCACAAGGACCCAACTAAACATACCCCCCCTAAAACGACCCCCTCCCCTTCCCTCCATTCTACCCTCTTCCTCCCTTTCCTATTCGCCCCCCCCCCCCACCCCCTCACAAGGACCCAACTAAACATACCCCCCCTAAAACGACCCCCTCCCCTTCCCTCCATTCTACCCTCTTCCTCCCTTTCCTATTCGCCCCCCCCCCCCACCCCCTCACAAGGACCCAACTAAACATACCCCCCCTAAAACGACCCCCTCCCCTTCCCTCCATTCTACCCTCTTCCTCCCTTTCCTATTCGCCCCCCCCCCCCACCCCCTCACAAGGACCCAACTAAACATACCCCCCCTAAAACGACCCCCTCCCCTTCCCTCCATTCTACCCTCTTCCTCCCTTTCCTATTCGCCCCCCCCCCCACCCCCTCACAAGGACCCAACTAAACATACCCCCCCTAAAACGACCCCCTCCCCTTCCCTCCATTCTACCCTCTTCCTCCCTTTCCTATTCGCCCCCCCCCACCCCCTCACAAGGACCCAACTAAACATACCCCCCCTAAAACGACCCCCTCCCCTTCCCTCCATTCTACCCTCTTCCTCCCTTTCCTATTCGCCCCCCCCCCCCACCCCCTCACAAGGACCCAACTAAACATACCCCCCCTAAAACGACCCCCTCCCCTTCCCTCCATTCTACCCTCTTCCTCCCTTTCCTATTCGCCCCCCCCCCACCACATATTTTTGTTTGTGTGTGTGTATGTATATATATATAATATATATAAATACATATATATGTATAAATATCTATCTATCTATCTGTCTATCTATCTATCTATCTATCTGTCTATCTATCTATCTATCTATACCAACACACACACACACAGATAGAGAGAGAGGGAAAGAAAGAGAGAGAGAGAGACAGATAGAGAGAGAGAGAGAGGCAGAGACAAAAACCAAAAAACCGGCACCCACGCACGACACTAGCATACAAACTAGCACACAAACATACCGACAAACCCACACACGCACACACCGGCAGACGCACACAAAGAACCTCGTAGTAGTATATGTACGCCGGCCGCCCGTGTCTCCTGGCTCACTCGCGCGCTCACCGCCGCGCCGTCAACACGTGAGCGCTTTCCTGTTGCCATGGAGACGCCCAAGAGATCCCCGGCGATGCTTAGTTGCGTCGCCTTCGCTTTGCTCTGCATCTCGCTGTGCAATGGGTGAGTTCTCTGCAATGTGTTGGTGATGTGGTTATTATTTGTCTCTTTTTGTTTGTGTTTTTTAAAGGCGAATGGGTTATATGAAAAGTGAAATTTGACTCGATGTCGGTAGGCCAATAACATATATCTAAGACGTTACTGTTTAATTCTCTGTGCATTTGCTACATACGCGAAAATTCGGTTGTGATATCTTTTATTTACAAGTCCCTCGTAACTTAGCCATCTAAATCCATGAAAATAATTTACTATAACAAGAGAGAGAATTCGGGACCATGGCAATTCTGTGTGATTTTTTTTCTGTACAATTAATGAAGGCAATTAATGAATTTGTACTATTGCGTGTTGCCTTTGTAGATGAGTATAAGTAGGATGTAGTTAGTATCCTTTTTCCTATGTTGTGTGTGTGTGCCGACATAAGTAGAAAGTATATACGGTACATACAAAATCTGTATGTGTGTATGTATTTTAATATCCATGTGTATTTTATATGGCAAGAATATATATGTATATATATGTATATATATATATATATATATATATATCATGGGGCATGTTCATAAACAAAAATAACGAAGAACAAAAAAAAAGGAAAAGAAGTCGAGAGACCATTGAGAACTAACTACTTGGTCAGAATGATGCAAAAAGAAGTAAAAATAAAGGAGAGGGAAATGAAAAAGAGACGAGGAAAAGAAGATGAAAGAGGAAAAGTAGAAAAAATAGAAGAGAATGAAGAAGAAAGAAAGAAGAATGAGGACGAGGAAAAAAGACAATGAAGGGGGGGAAAGGAAGAAACAGGATTAGAATGGAATAAATTAAGTAAAAGAGATGGAGAAGAAAGAGAAAAAAGAAATGGGAGGAGAGAAAGAAGAAAGCAAAATACGAGGAGAAAACGAGCAAGAAGAAGGGCAGAAGGAGAAAATCAAGGAGGAAGGAGGAGGAGAAACACGATAAGGAGAAGTAGGAGTAGCAGGAACAGAACAAGAAGGGAAGCAAAAGAAATGAAACCTGCAACGAAAGTGTACAAAGAATTGTATGAAGAATAACAGAACCTAAGACGAGAAATATCGGAAAAAAACGATAAAAAGAAAAACTCACGAAAGAACAGCTTTCTCACAAGGGAACATTCAAGAGAACACAAGAAGAACAGCAAGAGCAAACATGATAAATGCAAGGGGACATGCAACAAAGGGCTCTGGTTCTGGCCATTGCAACGGCAAGCACCTTCAGGCGAAGGCAAGAAACAAGAGCCGTCCGACTTGCGCGCGAGAGGCCGGTGACTAACCTCTTGGTGACGTCATCAAGCCCCGCCCACACATACCCTGTTACTTGTCTGTTCATTTCATTCTGTTCGCCGTTTAACCGATCTTTTTATTGCATTTTATTATTTCGAATTCTTCAACGTCTCTTTGTTGCTCTGTTGAACTGTGTCCCTTTTTCACTAGCCTTCTTCCTCGTCTCCCTCCTCCTCCTCATCATCCCTATTTGCAAAAGCCGACGGGATGAAAACGAAGATAAAGACAAAAAAAAAAACAAAAAAAACAAAAACAAGAAAAAAATATATATATACACCCACACACACATAATACAAGGTAGACGAAAGAAATCCTTCCCACTCCTTCCCGATCTAAGGAATTTATTGTACTAAATAAACACACGGAAGTACTTACCCCAAGTAGATAAATGAATGAATGGAGAAATTAGTAAGTGGTTAAGTAAATAAGTGAATGAATCGATAAACAAATGAAAACTTAATAAACAAGCAGACAAATGAATGCAAAGATAAATAATCGAATAAACAAATAAACATAAAAGAGAAAACCATATCAATAATTAATAAGAAGAAATAACCTCCCCCCAGAGCTTATTACATCACCACCCCGCGACAGTGGAAGGCGGGCGAGGAGAACCAGGTGTGCGTCTACGTCCCCAACCCGGCGTCTCCTGAGGGCAGCCTCACCCTGAGCATGACCTCGAGGACCTACAGGAGCGGCGAATGGGTCACCAACACTCTCCTGGCTGGACACACCATCCAGATCCCGGCAGGTCAGTTGAGGTCATCTGTATTTGTTCTTTGTGTTCTGGATTGTTTTCGTCTCTCTCGTTCTATTTCTTGTTCTCTTGTTTAAAGTCAAGCTCATTCTAATTCTCGTTTTTCTTTCTCTTTTTCATTCCCATTCTCAATGTCATTCTTTCTTTTTTCTTTTCTTCTCTCTAGGTTGACTTAAACAGATAGACATATAATTCATATCGGTAGACATATAGTTGAATAAATCTTTTATCCAATAAACATCTGTCAACTCACAGGAAAGACAGAGAAATGCGAGGACATCAATCTCGAGCCAACTGATGTCTACAGAGGTGACCTTCACCTGATCGGCAAAGTGGGCGGAGCCGACCTGAACGAGACCCGAAACATCAGGCTGAGGAGGAGCTACAACCTGACCTTCATCCAGACGGACAAGTACCTGTACCAGCCAGGTCAGGAGGTCAAGTTCAGAGCCCTCACTGTGTACGGGACCAAGGCTCAGGTCGCTATGGAGCCGGTAAGGATGGCGGTGATAAGAGTGGGGATCCTGAGTCTAAGACGGCGATGGGAGAAGGGATAAGGATGATAACGGTAGTATGGATAGCGATGATGAAAAACAAATAATAATTAGGATAATGATAATAATAAATCTAACTGATAATGGTAATAATCCTAATAATGGTAACAAATAAAGAGTGTGAAATTATGATAGTGTTAGTGATAAAAATACTTATCACTAGTAATATTGATGGTAATGGCAGTAATAAGTGCAATTTATAAGCATTTAGATAATAACTAACGAGCATTCGAATACACAACAACAAATCAGGCTTCACATTTAACAAACACAACAATATATATATATATATATAAGAAATATAACCTATGCATAACCTTTCCAGTACCCGGAAATCTGGGTCACAACGCCATCCCGAACACGCATCGCCCAGTGGAAAAACGTCAGCACATCGGTCGGTCTCGTCCACCTGGCCTTCCAGCTGGCGGACGAACCCGAGGAGGTGAGATGAGAGAAAGAGGATGAGGAGAAGGAAGAGGAGGAGGAGAGGAAAGAGTAGGAGGAGAAGAAAGAGGAGGAGGAGAGGAAAGAGGGAAAAGGGGAAAGAAAAGTGGACTAGAGGAGACGGAAGAAGAGATGGATGGGAGAAGGAAGGGGGTAGAAGGGCAATGAGGGAAAGGAGGAATGAAAGGCTTGGACTAAAAGAGAAGAAACGGAGAAGGAGAATGAAAAGGAAATAGAAAAAATAGGAGCAGAGGCATGGAGAGGAAGATAGAAAAGGATTGGAGGGGAAGTGGAGAGGAGAACGAATAAAAAAAAAGAGAGAGAAAGGATAGTAAGAGGAAATGAAAAGGAAAAAGATCAGCAAGAAGGGGGGGGGGGGGGATGGAAGGAAAGAAGGGACTAGTAAAGAATAAGAAATTGTTGAATTCATTAGATGACAGGTAAAATGTAACAGTAACAGACACAAACTATCTTGTGTATGTGTGTTATAAAGTGCGCCTTTGTGCGCATGCTTTATAAATGCTGTCTTTAATTCTCCAGCTCAGAGAAAAAAGACAACACATATAGATGATATCGCACACTGTTATATATGAGCATGATAAATATACATCACTAATTTATAGACATAGAATTTCGTCAGTTTTGCGAACACTGTAGATGCTGTACTGATAAGTACTATTTTCCATATACGCTGTTAGATGGTAGATATATTATTATCATAATCTCAAGGTGAATAGCAGTTAATCTACAGATTTACACAGGAAATAAATATCTTTTTTTGGAAATACGAGAGGGAAATCAAAGAAATGTGTTATATGAGCAAAAAAAGAAAAAAAATCCTATTTCAGGCTAAAAACTAACACCAATATTACTCTGTTGACTATAAGGCTAGCTATCTTGTTGAAGGTAACATCGATTCTGACGTTTGGATGTTGTGTCCTTAGGCAATGAATCTCTTCCAGACAATTTTCCATCACAATGACTCTTGTCTCACGGGCCGCGCAGACAATGCTTAAACCGTGAAACCAAGAGTAGATACATACTACGACTGAGAATACCAGCACTATAGTTTCCCATTTCGCTTAGATAGTTCTCCAACACAAAGATAAACAAAACCCTTTCTTTTTCTTTGGCTTTGAGCATTGCAACTCCGAACCCCCGTCTCTGACTCCGACTTGCGTCCACAGGGCTCCTACACCATCCACGTCGAGGGGCCTGACGGCAGGATGAACACCAACAGATTCAAGGTCGAGGAGTACGTCTTGCCGCGGTTTGAGGTCAAGATGACGCCGCCAAAATACGTCTTGGCTTCCGATGAAACGTTCGTCTTCAGCGTCTGTGCAAAGTGAGTGGTTAACGTGAGAAATTGATCCTGTTTTTGCTCTTCTTTTCTCTTTTATTGCGGCGGCGGGGTGGGGTGGGGTGGGTGGGTGGTTGGGGGGGGGGATTTGCGTCTGACTCCAGATTCTTTTTTATACTTTATCCTCTTTTTTCTTTTTCTTTTTTGACTCTCTTTTCTGATCTTTTCACTTTACTTGTGTTTATGGCGTCTTTATATCTGTCTATCTACGTTTTCTTTCCTTCTCCCTCTCTCTCTCTGTACATCTATCTATCTACCTATCTCAGTTTCTCGCTCTCTCTCTCTTTGTATATCTATCTATCTACCTACCTATCCATTTGTTCTCAGTCTATCTACCTATGTCTGTATCTGCGTACCTATCTATCTTTTTCTCTTCATCCTCATTCAGCTTATTATAGTAATAACATTAACGATGGCAAGCAATCCTGAATTAGTAAATTCAAACCACGTCGCCCCCCCCCCCTTTCTGAAAGACTCTTTATCCCGCCGTTTAGTCATGAGCTGATTTTCTCGTTTATTCTTCACGTTTGACTATTCCTTTGTTATCTTTGTGCCTGATACGCCTTCGGAAGTTGCTCATTTGTTCGTCGGGTTTATTTGCTTATCATTTCTTCTTTATCCTTTATTCATTTATTTGTTCACTTATTTTTAGATTCACTTTCAGATTTTTTTTCTTCAGATTTCCATCTATTTATCTGTTTTATTCATTTATATATATTTTTTCTTTTTCAAAATACTTTTTTTTTGTCTCAATCATTTTCTTTTTTTTTCAGATCACTTTTCGGATTAACTCATATACTCATCTATTTTCCCAATTTATTATTTGCTTGCTTGTTGCTTGTAGATACAGGTTTACTCATCTTTAAATCTATTTAACCTTTTTATCTTTTTTCAGATACGTCTTCATCTACTTTACGCGTTTATCAGCATTTCTTATTCAAATACACTTTCGGAATTGATTCATATGTTCATAGGTTTTTCTCACCATCATCATCATTTTTATTGTTATTATTATTATTGTTATTATTTTTCAGATACACTTTCAGAATTTACTCGTATATTCATCTATTTTACTCATTCATTATCTACTCGTTTGTTTTACTCATATTTATTCACCTGTTCACTCTTATACTTCTCCTCTGGATACACATTCGGGAAGATTTAATTACCGCTTCATATATTTTCTATTCTTCTTCAAACTCGAAATTTACTCATATATTCATCCATTTTACTCACCCATTATCGGCTGTTTTGTTTGAGACACGTGGTTACTCAGCTCCTCATATACTTAACTCCTTTCCCTTCCCCAGATACACATTCGGACAGCCAGTGAAAGGCAACGTATCCTTCACGTTGAACAATGACCAAAGACGAAAGTGTCGAGTTGAAGCCACGAGGAATGAGACAGTGAGTGTTCAGTTTGTTCCTTGATTTGCAGGAGAATGTGCCTTTATTTGTTCATTTTATGGTCTTTTTGTTTTGTTTTTCTCTGCCTTTGTTTGTCCTTTTTTCTCTATTTTTTTTCTCCTTTTCTATTTCTCTTTGTCTGTGTTTGTGTCTCTGTGTCTTCGTTCACTTCCTCTATCATTCCTATTGTATCCTCCATTTTCATTCACTTAATCCCCAATTCATTTATTCATTAGTTTATTTGTTCATTCATTCATTCGTTCATTCAGTCATCAGCCCAATCCAGCTATACACTTATTCCTCCACCTATCGATCCCTCCTCTCCTCAACCTTCCTTTCCTCTTACTTTCATCCACACTTAACGCCATCCATTCCTTGCAACAGATCACGGGCTGCAAAGACTTCGAGATCACTGCTCAGGAGATGCGCATCATCGACTGCAACGTTTACAACCTGAGAGCCTCTGCAGTGGTGGAAGAGGAGGGCACTGGTGTCACATTCAGTGCCACAACCAGTGCCAACGTTATGAGGACGGCCGTCAATTTCGAGACAGTCTACGCGGATAATTATAAGAAGCCGAACCTGCCTTATACAGTCAAGGTAAAGAGCGGGATGGTGGTGATAAGTGCTTTAGTAAAGACAATGATAATTACTAAGATAATAATCAAGGAAATAATAATGATAGTAATGTTAATAGCATGTTGATTATAATAATAATAATAATGATAATTATAATGTCATTGATAATGATTACAATGATGATAATGGTAACAATAAGGATGAAAAGATAATCATAATTGTAGTAATGATAATAATAATCGCACTTATAATTCTAACAATGATAGCAATATGCTTATCATTTCAATTATTGTCAACATTCTTATCATTAACATTGTCATTATCCTTATTGGTCATTATCAGTATCATCATTATGATATTACTATTATCACTATCATTGCTATGACCATTACAGTCATCATCCTTATCCTTGTCTAGCATAAGTGAAAAGGATGACAATAATCATGAGCTATAACAATAAACAAAAACCATACACACAAAAAAATGAACGATAACCGCAAATCGACAAAAGAAAATAAAAGTCCTCTCCCGCTCCCAGGTGAGAGCTGTCCTGCCTGACAAATCCCCCGCAGCTGGCGTCCCCGTCGAGGTGTGTGCAGCTGGCAGATGCAAGAACATGACGACAGCTGCCGATGGTCTGTTCACTGCCGTCGTTTCTTCGGACAACACTAATAGGATTTTCGTAAGTAGGATTGTGCTTGATTTCTGTTTCTTTCTGGCTTTCTGGTATGTACGGTGTTTTCTGGGAGCGTGTAAATTCGTTCTTTTTTGATACTGTGTCTCTCTTCTCGTAAGTAGAAATGTATCTTGATTCATTTCTATTTCCTTGCTTTATTTATTTATTTCTACTCTTGGGTCTGTATATATTGATACATCTTCCCACGTGTTGATTATGCTTCTTTCCTTATTTCATTTTCCTGAATCATTTATTTCTTCTGGTCTGAGTACAAACAGTGCTATCAATATATCACTTCTGTATTTTCTCTTTTCCTTCAATCCCCTAGATGTCAACATTGAACTGCCGGGCCGACATGCACTCGTCCTCCTACTCCAGGGAACTCGAACACTACTACTCCCCCTCGAACTCCTCTCTCCTCATCCAAGTTCCCCAAGGACAACTCAAGTGCACGCCAGGCCAGGCCGGTACCTACAACATGCCCATCTACTTCTCTGCCACCAACCAGCAGAAGGCCACCTTCACCGTACAGGTATGTGAAGGCTTGGAGGATTTTACTTACGCTTAGACTTTGCTAAGAGAGCTGTGGATTTCTACATTTTTAGAGTAAGAATCCTGTAAATTTTGTAGGGAACAATAGCAAGTATCGATTGGAGTTTGTTTTTTTCTTATGATATTCCTATTTCGAGTTTGTAGGGATTTGCACCTTGGGACTCCATCAACTTGATCTCCATCCGTATATATCAAATAAAACCTAGTCATACACACACGCAAAAGACAAATGAACAGACAGAATAAGTCAAACGGGTAATCAGTTGGAATGAAGAAACGAATCGCATCCATTTCCCAATCCAAGAACAAACGGAAGACATGTTGCTCCTCTTTCAGGTGATCTCGCGAGGGAAGATCCAGGGCTGGCAGGTCCAAGACGTGGAAATGCTCCCTGGCTCGCTACCCATTGACGCCGAGCACCTGGTCGACCCCATCAGCACCCCTGCAGAAGGCACAGTCACGGGCAAGATCGATTTCCCCGTCTCGCTCCCGCCCACAGCTTCGCCTACAGTCGATGTGAGTGGAGGAGTGTTGAGTGGAAGAGGAAGGATGGTGGAAGGAGGGAGGATGGAAGGGTGAAAGGAGGATGGGTAGGGGGTGAAGGGAATGAGAATGGAGAGGGCTAAAAGTAGAAAGGGGTAGAGGGAGAACGGAGGGGTGGAGGAGGAGTGAGGTGACAAAACAGTAGACTTAAACACAAAACAAAAACCATCAACAGTATATTAACATAAAAACAAAACAAAACAAGAAAGCCGTCATAGACCTTTTCAATAACTCCTTATGCCCTCATAAGCATCTTCCATCCACATGTATCCTCATACCTTCTATCCATAATTCTCATACCTTATCTTTTAGATTCGTACCTACAGCTCATACCTAGTATCTTCATGTATGTTTATGCTTTGTCTACTTTTATCTTTGATTAGGTTTTGGTCTGGTACACGCGCGACGACGGCGAGGTGGTGTCGGACAGGGCCGAGCTGAAGGTGGAGAAGTGCCTGAGCTACAGTGCCAACCTCACCTGGTCGGCGGCACAGGGCCAGCCGGGGGAGGCCACCACGCTCACGGTGACGGCGGAACCCAACGCTGTGTGCTCAATCGGTCAGTTTTTGTTCATCCGTGTCTAGCAAATGTGTGTCTCGGGATTTCTGTCTCTCCGTACGTCTTTCGAAGTTTGTTTTCGTCTCTCGTTTTATATCTTGTTCTTTGGGTCTCTCTATCTCTTTTACTCTTTCTTGCTTTCTTTCCCTCTGGCTCTCTAATGTAATTAATAGAATACAGTGATTTGAATTTTGAATTTGAACTCTCCCTCCCTCCTCCTATCCCTCCCTCTCCCTCCCACCGTCCCTCTCCCTCCCTCCTTCCTCCCTCCCACCAAACCCCACCAATCCTACTCACTTCCCTTCCCCCTTCCTCCCCAGGCGTGGTCGACCGGAGCACCGAGCTCCTCTCCCCGCAGCCGGACCCCATCAGCCTGGACGAGATCTTCAGCTTCGTGGACGACAACAGGATCTACCAGTGGATCAACTCGCAGGTCAACGACAACGATTACTGCCAGAAGAAGGCGTTCGAAGAGGAGAAGGCGAAGGAGGCGGCGAGCTTGGCGGCATCCGACGGAGTATTCGGTTGGTATTTCACAGGGCTCGGAATGCATGTTCCATACGTATGCATAGGTACATGTGTATGTGCTTGTGTATGAATGTGTGTATACGACATACACACACACGTGTGTGTGAATGTATGTGTAAGTATATATTTATACACACATGTATATGTATATATGTATATATATATATTTATACACATGTACTTATATATTAACACATGTGTCAATGTATAGATATATATACACACATACGTGTGTGTGGGCTTATGTGCAAGAGTGTTTATATCTATGTATGCATGTGTTTTATTTATCATGCGTTATTGTTATTTTCATTCACCTATTGACAGCTTAGTTGATTGGATGTCTTGAGGTGTACACCTTTTTATTTCCGTTACCATTTATTGCTATTTTCTAATAAGTCTAATGTCATTATTATTCAATCCTTAGCTATTTATTTCGTAATTTTACTCTACCTGCCTTTCATAAAGTGAAAGGCAGGTTTGTTTACTAGACTGCTCTGTCTTATTGGTTTTGCGATTTCCTCTTCTTCCTCCTTTTCTTCTCCCTCTCATTTATTCACTTGCTTTGACAAAACCAATCCGATTCCTTTTTTTTTTTTTTTTTTTTTTTTTTTTTTTTAGTTTTAACATAATTTATTTGATTCGTTTTATCTTACCTGCTTCGTTTTTTTTTTTTTTCGACCAGTTATCCGTCATCGATCAAACTATTACAGTTACTATGTGGACGCGTTGAAGATGTTTGATGTGAGTATGCCTTTATTTTTACTTTTCTTACTATCTTTTTTTTTTTTAATTCATTCTTTCTGCGTGTATCTATTCTTTGTAATTTTTTGTCTGATTTTGAACTTCAGTTATATGTATGTATATGTTTTCTCTTTTTTTCTTTATTGTTTCTCGGCATTTTTAGGCCTCTTTTTTCTACTATCCGGGTTTCATTTTGTTCTTTTCACAGCGTTCGTTATGCGGCTGTTCTCTGCCTGTGTTTGCCTATCTCTCTTTCTTTCTAAATATATCTGTGTGTGTGTGAGTGTGTACATACATATATGCACATATTCATTTATACATATTCATATATATCCATATATACATATTCTTATATATATATATATATATATATATATATATATATATATATATATATATATATATATATATATATAAGTTTTCTGCCTTAACGTTTCATCTTTTTTTTCTCTCCCTTCCTTCATTCTCTTGAGTGCATAAATAATGCACCGAATACATTTCTAGATACTTATCTTCATCACCAGGAAATCCGATAATTAGTTGCGCTTTTTATTTCAGGATTCTGGCCTTTACGTGATCTCTGACTTCACGCTCGAAACTCGGCCTTGTGAGAAGGATGGTAAGGGTCAAAATTGCTCGAAATGGAAAAGAATGTTACTGGAATATGTACAACGTTATAACAGTCTATTCCTCTGGACCTTCCTGGCTGTCTTTATGAATTTTGTGCTTATATATCCATTTGATTCGCTCTCTATCTACCTGTTTGTGTACCCGTTGCATATTTGGCTGTTCTAATCTGTCTAGATCTTCTTGTCTCTCAGTTTAGTCTTCATCTATTTCCTTTCTCCTTCTCATTCTCCGTGTTTTTCATTCCTTATTTTTCATATTCCTTCTCTTATACTTCCTTTGCCTCCCAAACTCCCTCTTTTTCCTTGCCCCCCCCCCCCCCTTCTCCCTCTTCCTCTTCTTCCTTTCCATCCTCTCTTTTGTTCCTTATATCAACCTTTTTTCTCATTGTTTTCATTGCACTCTCTCCTTCGCCCTATTCTCTCCCATTCGTTTCGCAAATTCCCCTTGAAATGACCCCCGCTCCCCCTCCCATCGCAGGAGGAATTTCTTTAGGTTTTGCGAATTATGCAATTCCTGGTACTCCTGGTACTCCTGGATCTCCTGGTACTCCTGGATCTCCTGGTACTCCTGGTACTCCTGGATCTCCTGGTACTCCTGGATCTCCTGGTACTCCTGGATCTCCTGGTACTCCTGGTAAGCCCGTACCTGAATTCGCTCCTGCGGCTAGTCCCGGACCTGAAATCGCGAAGGAGACTGTGACGGAGGCGGACCCCGACACACCCAGGACTGATTTCCCAGAGACGTGGCTGTGGGACCTCGTGACTGTGCCGTGAGTTCTCATCGTCCCTCACTCTCTTTCCCTCTCTCCGTTTCCTTCTTCGGCTGTCTATTTGGAGTTCCTCAAACAGTGCTTGTCACCTGGCACAATAACTCACGTTCGATGAACCCGAAATAATATTCATTTTCTATAAAACATTCACCATGTAACAATGTGACGAGATTTGTCTCAACTTCCTACACTTGCAGATCAAGCGGAGTTAGCGAGCAGAATCTCGAGCTCCCAGACACCATCACCAAGTGGGTTGGCAAGGCCGTGTGCGCCCACCCGGAGAAGGGCGTGGGGCTGTCCGAGCGGGCGTCCATCACCACCTTCACGCCCTTCTTCTCGGACTTGACCCTCCCGCCCTCCATCAAGCGCGGCGAAGTCCTCCCCGTCAAGATCTCCGTCTTTAACTACCTCGACCAGTCTCTGCCGGTGAGTTCGAGGGCGGATCGAGTAAAGCAGTGATTCGGAAGGAGTTTGCCCACCCGCCAATATTCAACAGGCAAAAATGGCGTGACCCTCTCAAGTCTAGGTCGCAATTACTAGACACCACAAGATTATCCTCCCTGCTTTCAACCCCCTTGTTAACACTTGCTGTCTCTTTGTGCAGGTTCGAGTGATCCTTGAGGAGAGCCCTGAGTACGAGGTGGTGGAGGATCCAGCGCTCGGAGGAACAGGCAACGAGAGGACATCCTGCTTGGCGCCACAGGACAAGGTGGTGCACACGATCAAGATCCAAGCACTGGCCCTCGGCGACGTCAACCTTACAGTTTCCGCCTTCGTGGACTCCAGCATACCCGAGGCCTGCGACACTCAGGAGCTTGTCTTGAAGAGGTGAGCCCTAATAACTACAGGAGTGTGTATGACTGGCCTGTCAAGGCCTTTCCATATTGAATCACGACTATCCAGTCGCAATTAATGCCAATACAGCTTCCCTGCCCTCCATACTCAAGGTACCTGGCATGAGCAACCAGTGAAACCGTCCACATTTCTCCTCAACAGAGATACTCTGATCAAACCCATCAAGGTCGAGGCAGAGGGCTTCCCGAGGGAAGAAACTTGGACCAAGTACGTTTGCGCTGAAGGTATGGCTTCGACTTTCGTTAAGTCATAGACATGATAGATGTTGAATCAAGTTAATCAGAAAGTATATATATATTAAAAATACATATGGTAAAAGTAGGCTACATACATTTTAAAGAAATTGCGAAATTAACATTCGTTACAGTATAGCAACGATAAAGCAGCGAAACTACTTTCTGAGTATAATCGTTTTCCAGTCATTTCTGAAAGATCACCCTTCACTACTCAAAACAAAACGTGAAAAAAATCCCACTAAGATTTTAAAATTAAGATATACAAATACACTTACTCGAAGTAAGACATAAATGAATAGTTAAATAAAGGTCGAACACGACATACTGTACCCTCTCTCCCAGAACTGGCCGAGGGCAAGGACAGCCTGGAGGTGTGGCAGGTGGCGCCGCCGGAGAAGATCGTGGCTGACTCCGCCCGGGGGTGGGTCACGGCTGTCGGCGACCTGCTGGCTCTGTCGCTCGAGGTGAGGCTTCGGGAGAATGGCAATGGGTGCAGTAATTGTAGTGGTAGTTGTTTAGTAGTAATTGAGGTAGTGGTAACCTTTTCTTTGGGGGGGAGGGGGTATGCAAATTTATAACCAGCTATAGTGATAGTATTTTTATTGATATTCCTTTTGCTCTAGATGTAATTATTAATTTTTGCTCCTAATAATAAAATTACTATTAATCTTTCGCATGTGGTGGGTCGTTGGAGCTATTGCTTTTATCTTTTCATGCTTTTGTCTCGGTTGAGCAATAGTATCCTTCTTTTGTTCACTCGAGGTTGCGGTCCATCTATCCGTCTATCCAAGTAATATTTTCTCCTCATTACAGAACCTGGGCTCCCTCATCCGCATGCCGTACGGGTGTGGCGAGCAGAACATGATCAACTTCGCCCCCAACATCTACATCATGCAGTACCTGGAGGCGACCAACCAGGGCACGCCGGAGAGCACGGAGAAGCTGCTCAGGTTCATGAGAACGGGTGGGTTGGTTCTGGGGGCCGAGGCTGCTGTCCCTCTTAGATATCTAATTAAGCTTGATAAGTAGTAGGGAAACGACGCTTCTAATTATGTGAGCGTTGTTGGTTATTAGGCTACTGTGTTTATGTATGTGCCTACACACACAGCTGTGTATGCATGTGTGTCTGATAATATTGTAATAATGATAATAACAATAATGATAAACAATTGTAATACTACTAGTAATGGTAATGGAAAAAAGACCATAGAATCAGGATTGTTAGCCCTAAAATAAACAAAGCTCTCCTTCAGGATACCAGAGGGAGCTCCTGTACCGACGAAACAACGGATCCTACAGCGCCTTTGGGAATGCTGATGACTCTGGCTCCACTTGGCTCACTGCCTTTGTCCTCAAGTCCTTCGCTCAGGCACAGCCCTACATCTCGGTAAGTTATATGATCAGAGATTTTATATTTTTTGTTGCATTTCCTGTTACAAGAGTGTTTTTCTCTTCTTTTTCAATCATCTCCATAAACTAACTTCCTGTTTATTCTTCCTTCCGTCCGCCAGATCGACGAAGAAGGCCTGGACCATACGAAAACATGGCTCAGCAAGTCGGAACGAGACTCCAACGGCTGCTTGGTCTCCGTCGGAAAGGTCTTCCACAAGGGCCTAAAGGTACGAGCGCTGTGTTTTAGCTTGTGGTTGAGAGGAAAGAAGGTTTATGTATAGTGGAGAAGGAGCACAAGAATGGGTAGGTAGGAGAGGAAGAGTGGGAGAGAGGTTGAGGGTGGGAGAGAGAGGGAGGATGGGAGAGAGGAGGGTGGGGGAGAGAGGGAGAGTTTGGCTGTGTGTCAGTGTGTTGAAAACATTTCAATTTCGCTTTCTTCTGACATCAACTTCCTACCTCCTCTTCCCCCTCGTGCAGGGCGGGCTGGCTGACAGCGGGACGCCCGTGCCGCTGACGGCGTACGTGCTGACCGCCCTGATCGAGGCCGGCACCCTCTCCACCGCCAGGATCGTGACGGACGCCACTCGCTGTGTGCTCTCCGACACCTCCAGGGACCCGTACACCATTGCCGTGAAGGCGTACGCCCTGGCCCTGGCGAAGCACCCCGAAGGACAGACGCTCCTGCAGCAGCTGATCGACATGGCTGTGGTGGAGGAAAACGCCATGTACTGGGAAACGTCGACAGGAAGTTGTAAGTTTCCTTAGCCTTGTACCTGACAAAATTATAAAAGCAATGATGGTGGTGGTGCTGATAGATATATAAATCAATCATACATTATAAAATAAGGACGAAATAGTGAATAGAGACAATCCATGACGTGTATTGCTATTTTCGCGTTGCCCGCAGATAAGAGCAATGCCCTTTCCGTGGAGACCGCTGGGTATGCCATCCTAGCTATGATGGCCCAGGATCCCGAGCAGCACATCCTGAACGCGAGGAAAGTGGTCAAGTGGATCACCACCAAGAGGAATGGCCTTGGAGGGTTCTTCTCCACACAGGTTAGCCCAACTGCCGTTTCCAAATGTAAATCCCATGATGCTATTCCTTGTATCCCTGTGTTGGGCCAAAGGGTACTGAATAGTAGCTAATATTCTTTTTCTACAGGACACAGTCGTGGCTCTGCAGGCCATGGCCAGCTACGAGACCAACACGCACCAAGGACCCTTGGATGTCGCGGCCACTGTCACTGCCCAGGACTTCTCTCACTCCTTCACTGTCAACGAAAACAACAAACTCCTGCAGCAGCTCCAGAAGCTGCCGACTTTCCCGACCGACGTCACCGTCAACATAGAAGGCCAAGGGTGTGCTGTGATGCAGGTAAGACTTGCAAACAATAGGCTACTTAGTGTAGAGCCGAGTATTGTATCCATGTACCCTTTCATGTATTTGAGCCGTATTTTACCTTCATTGTGTTCATACTGAAAATTCTAACAGACATAAGTTGTTACATTCTGATATCTCAAAGCCATTTATCACTTGCTTTGTCCTCCGCTACAGCTTCTTGTAAGGCTTCATTCTGCTTCCTCTCCTTCCTCAGGCTGTCCTCCGCTACAACATCCCCGAGCCGGAAGCCAGCGACGCCTTCGACCTCAACGTCACGGCGACCAACGACCCAAGCGGCGGCTGCATCTCCAAGCGAGTCAAGGCCTGCTCCAGCTACCTCCTCCCCGACGGCAAGTCCAACATGGCCGTCATCGAAGTCAACCTCATTTCTGGCTTTATTCCGGAGAAGGAGGACCTCAAGTCAGTCGTAAACCGAAACCATAAGGTGGTCAAGCGCTACGAGGTGGATGGCAGCAAAGTGTCCTTCTACATCGAGGAGTTCAAGGCCGGAGAGGAAGTGTGTGTCAGCTTCCGCATCTTGCGTGAGGTGGAGATCGAGAACACCAAGCCCGGCTCGGTGGTCGTCTACGATTATTATCAGCCCGAGTTCGCTGTCAGCAAGGTAAGTCGGGCGATAAGAATCTTCCACCTTATGATAATCAAAATTAGATAACATAATAGCAATGTTACTTCAGCATCAGGTTTTTGTTTAATAGTGATATTCTTACTCTTCCTCACAGAGTTACAGCTTCCCGGCCATTGACGGATGCACGCGGTGAGGCGAAGGCAGCTGTCTCAAAAGCATAGCAGACAACCGCATCACTTGCACTCTCTTTTCTCATCTGTTATTGCATATGTGTCATGATTATGAAGGAAAAGAAATCAATTAGAAGAAAAATGAAAATGTGATGGGAAAGAAGAATGACAACATAGGTTATATTAGAACGGTGTTAACGGTGTGGAAGGCCTTTATCCACTAACTTCCCTCTTATTATAAATGAAGCCTGGGTTATACAAAGACATCTTAACTCAAGCAGCAATGCTTCCAAAACTGCCACAGACAGTTTTGAGAAGCTAAAGCTGTTACATACTCTTAAAAAATCCTAAATACGACATCTAACAGCTGCCCTCTTTCCTTATTTTTATTTATCGATATCACATCCTGGAGAATTGTAACAAATCATACTGAACTAGAATATATGTGTATGTATACATATAGTATATATATATATATATATATATATATATATATATGTATCAATGTGTCAGTTATTTTCAGATTTGCCCACACTGTTAGACCTACATTCTTCAGTAATCAGAACTCTGAGATTAAGAATTTCGAACGACCTGCCCAGCAAGATTAACAAACGAATTTCAAAACTCAGTTTGGATAATTCTTTGTGCAGTCACTTTCTGATAACAGTGACTCGTAACAGAACAGTAGGTCACAGTTTCCAATGGCCAATCACTTTTCAGGACCTTATTTTGTTGAGTAAGGCCCACAGATATTTGCTCAAGAAGTTTTCATAAGACCAGAGTTGATGGAAAATGTCCAACTGTCATCAGGATTTCAGCAGAATAATCAAATTCGTCCATGGGACCACAAAGTCAAAGTCAAAGTCAAAACATTTTATTCCATTAAATTACAATGGTTATTCTTTACATAAATATATATATTTACATTTGAATATTTAAGAAGTGTTCTTTTAATTTCATTTTAAAATTACAGAAGTTGTTAATGCCTCTTAAATTATCTGGTAGCATGTTCCATAACTTGGGTCCACGTATTTCCATTTGTCGTGCCCCTGTATTGGTATTCGATCTCTTGACAAAAAGGGAATTTACTTGACGTGTCTGGACACCTGATGTGTTCCCTACGGTTTGCAAGGCCATTAACCAATTCGGATAATTCCCATGAATAAGTTTGTAAATAAATAAACATGTGTCATAGCTGCATTTAGAGTGAACTTTTAACCATTTTAATGTTTTGATATGTGGGGTGATGTGATCAAGTTTACTGATATTACCTAGTGCTACTCTGGCAGCAAAATTTTGTAATTTTTGCACTTTTTGCATCTGGGTTTTGTTAGTCGAACCCCAGATATTTGAACAATAGTTAATTATGCTTAGAGCTAGAGTTAGTACAACCAAGATTCTAGTTTCAGTAGTGATCTGATTTCGTATGTGATTAAGATATAACAGGGTACCCACTACTTTCCTGTGTATTTTGTCAACGTGTGGTTCAAATGTCATGAATCTGTCTACTTGTACTCCTAAATTATTCACTGAAGTGCTCGGTTTGATAGAGCTGCCTTCAAATTCTATGATTGTGTCACTGGGAATTTTAGCAATGTTCTACCGACTACCTATGAATATACATTGAGTTTTATGTGGATTTAGTTTAAGTCCATTAGTGTCAAAATATAGTTTTGTTTGTGTTAGAGTATCTTGCGCGTTTCTTATTAATGTATTTAAGTTGTTTACTGAATCACTATGAAGAAACTGTGAATCATCGGCGTACTGCACTAGAAGGCAGTTATTTGCTATTGTTGATAAATCATTTATGAAAACTGTAAATAGGATCGGACCTAAAATAGATCCTTGCGGAACACCAAAAGGTACTTCTTGTTTTGATGACATACTATTATTGATTCTTACCGATTGGGTCCTTGTATATAAATAAACCAAAAGGTATCAATTTTATGATTTACTAATTTGTTAAGGAGAATTTCATGGTTAACACTATCAAAAGCCTTAGAAAGGTCGCATAATGTGAGTAAGTTTACCTGATTTTTGTCAATGTTATTATAAATCTCATCAGTGATTTGTAGTAAAGCTGTTTCAGTTGATAACCTATTTCTAAATCCATGTTGTGTTTTAGATAATAAGTTCTTGGCCTCCAGGAAATTCGTCAGTTGATTTGCTACAATTTTTTCAAGAATTTTGGATAATATAGGGAGTATAGTTATAGGGCGATAATTATTGACATCGTCTATATCCCCCGACTTGAAAATCGGTGTTACTATACCATGTTTCCAAAGCGATGGAAAGACACCAGTGACCAAAGAGGTGTTAATAATAACCGTCAAATAATGTAGAGTTGCGGGAAGACTATCTCTGATAAAGCGCAAAGCAATACCGTCTGCTCCTACAGCATTTGTTTCGTTAAGGTGTTTTATTACTAAGATGATTGTTTCTACGTCCACTGGTTGTGGTCAGAAAAAAATTAGTTGTAATCCTTTTCCGATCTGTATTTGGTTGTAATGTAGAAGCAATTGTTTTCTCGTAAGTTAGTTTACCAATTTTTGAAAAAAAGTCATTAAAATGGTCTGTTCTTTGTATGGGACTTGTGCAATCACTAGTGAGGTGATTGTTGTGAGGCACTAGTGTTCTAACAATTTTCCATGTTTTATCAGAGTTGTTCTTATATTCTGTGAATTTATTTCTGAAGTAATTTCTTTTTGCACATTGAATTAGCACTTTTACATTTTTCTTTTTTGCTTTGTAATCTATCTGAAAGGCAGCCTCATTTCTGTTACTTTTAAGAGTTTGGTGGGCATTATTTCTATCGCTAACGGCTCTCTTGATGTCGTCGTTTATCCATGGAGCAGGGAGACGTCTGACGGTTCGTGTTACGTAGGGAGCCAGCGAATCAATGCTGTTTTTAATAACTTCCGTTAAGATAGTTACTTGATTGTTTACATTATCTGTCAATGAAATATTTGATAGTGACATTTCTTTAGACAAGATAAGCTCGCAGAAAGATTGAGGATCGTAGTGTTTAAAATCGCGAAAAGATTTTATTACTGGTGGTCTCTTTGTTTTCTTTATATTTAACGTCATCGTGATGAGTTCATGGTCAGCAACATGGCACGGGATGACATCGAAGTGGAGGATGAGGTCTGATCTGTTAGTTATTATTAAATCTAATAGAGAAGAGGTGTTTACTGTAATTCGAGTAGGTTTGTCTATTATTTGTTCTAATTTATTTTTCTTTATCATCTTAGCTAACTTTGCATTAGATTTTGTTAAATCATCATTTAGGTCACCTAAGATGAAAAGCGGTTTCTTTTTTAAAGACATTTCTCTGAAAACCTTTTCAATGTATTCAAAAGATTCCGAGGTAGCATGGGGGTGCCTATAGACAGCGCCAACAATAAAGGAAGGAAGCATGTTGCTCTGTACGGTAACCCAGACATCTTCTACGGCAGTATTGTTAACTGCTGTAGTAGATATCCTGTTTGACTTCAGGGTATCCCGTACATATATACATACTCCTCCTCCTCGCCCTGCATCGCATCTAAAAACTTTAAAATTTAGAATATTGACGAATTTACTGACCATTTCCTGGTGGAGCCATGTTTCACTTATGCATAATATGTCTATGATTCTCTCCTCAACTAGCATTTTAATTTCTCCAAAATGTCCGAGGAGAGACTGAGCATTGATATGTTCTATTTTTTATGGCATTATGCGATCTAGTCACTGGTAACGCTGACGGCGTTGCCTTGTCAAACATTCTGATCGCGCTTGTACTTGTTCCTGTTTAAGAATACTTTGACGTTGTCGGGAAAAGTATCAGAGTCTATAAACAACTTTTCTGATAAGTGTTGTTCAATGTCCTCTTCGTTTGTGTCTGGGTGACAACTGGTGATGTAAAGGTAGACTGTGTCCGGACGATCTGCTCCCTTTAGCGGTTTTGGTGTTTGGTGTTCTCGGTCTTGTTTGTCTTTTCTTCTCTGGTTTCTCGATATAACTTTTGTGAAACCGTCTTCATTAACCCTGGGAGGGGAGCACATTACCCTGGGCCAAGGGTCCCCTTTCTCTCTGGGGATAAGAGCTCGTGCTAGCTGCCCGAGGAAGCACCAGGGAAGCCCCCTGGTTGGCCCCCTCAAACCCGGGGGGAGGGGTCAGATTACCCTCTGACATTGCGGGACCATGAGAAGGCATGGTTTGCTGAGTTGCGGGGCTGCGGCGGAGAGGAGGCAAAAACACGTCCGATCACCACGGCGGCTAGACTCAGCCAACAGAAGATTTACTTGGACCACCAGACTCTGCCAGATAGTACTTCTCTGTCACTTTGGCCTAGTCATATGTTTGGACAAAAGAGCCTTCTAAGAAATTCACATTCTCAACACATACTTCTTTGATTTACAGACCAAGAAATCACTCATTTTGCTGAGGACCATCAGTGGCCAAAGGACTCTGGAGACAGACCACAGACGAAGAATTGTTCTTCCCTTAGACATAACCAGGCCACACTGTGAACATAATACTTAGCCGATACAACATAATGACCTCCTAGCAAAGCAAAAGTTCAGTCATACAGAATTCCATTTCACAAATGGATACAACTATGATCCGCAGCAGCTTCATGATTTAAAAAAAAAAAGTGAATTTCGACAAGAGAACGCTTCTGAACACAAAATCTGGAAGTCTTCGAATCAGAATTAAAATATCTTCAAAGCGAATTTTTCCAGCCACTAATTCAGGAATTCACTTATTATTCAAAATCATCAGAGTAACAGTAATTTTAAACATTTTAAACCTGTTCCAAGCACTTTCATATCAACAAATTTTCACGGTGATTTTTATCCAATCAATATTCAAAGCAAACAAACAATTAACACCAATTTCAATTAACCAAATAATCAAGGAAATTCCGACCAACAAAACCAGGGGAAAGCTCTCTTTGGATTGACGAATTTGCATAATAGAACATTTGAACATCAAAATCTGAAGAACTCTGAAACAGTAAATCTGAAAGGCCAAAATTCCGACTCAAAGTATCTGGAAAACCTCGATTTCATACATTCTCTAAATACTGTGAGTATTCCTGATTTCCCAAATATTCCGAGTCGTTTTAACTCAGACGTTCAGAGGAATCCCCGTGTGCGCTCTTCAAATTAATCTTACAAATAATTCTGAATCGTAAAACATTCAACAGAATTCTCATTCACAAAAATTTCAAACTCAGGAAATCTTCAGAATAACAAAATATTCAATTTCGAATCGTAATATGAAGGGAGAGCTCTTTCAAAAACTAGCATTCCAGAAAGAGGATCACTGGAATGTCATTAATCTGGGGAATGTCGATTCTAAATTAGAATCTCTTCAAAGTGAGCTTCTCCAATCACCCCTAACGGAATTCGATCACTTCCAATCGAAAAATATACTTAAATCGTAGCATATTCAAAATGATTTTGACTCACAAATTATTCAAAGCATTCTTGTTTCACAGAATATCCTAAATAATGCAAAAATGACAAAAATTGAAGTACCCCCAATTTTGAGAATATTGTAAGTAATATTGAGGCTGAGGCTATTCAAAGCAATTCACTGACAACACAAAGTAATTTTGAGCCCAAACTCTGCTAGGGAACGCGGCGATCGACTAGGGAACGCGGCGATCGACTAGGGAACGCGGCGATCGGCTAGGGAACGCGGCGATCGACTAGGGAACGCGGCGATCGACTAGGGAACGCGGCGATCGACTAGGGAACGCGGCGATCGACAAGGGAACGCGGCGATCGACTAGGGAACGCGGCGATCGACTAGGGAACGCGGCGATCGACTAGGGAACGCGGCGATCGGCTAGGGAACGCGGCGATCGACTAGGGAACGCGGCGATCGACTAGGGAACGCGGCGATCGGCTAGGGAACGCGGCGATCGACTAGGGAACGCGGCGATCGACTAGGGAATGCAACGATCGACTAGGGAACGCGGCGATCGACTAGGGAATGCGACGATCGACTAGGGAACGCGGCGATCGACTAGGGAATGCGACGATCGACTAGGGAACGCGGCGATCGACTAGGGAACGAGGCGATCGACTAGGGAACGCGGCGATCGGCTAGGGAACGCGGCGATCGACTAGGGAACGCGGCGATCGACTAGGGAACGCGGCGATCGACTAGGGAACGCGGCGATCGACTAGGGAATGCGACGATCGACTAGGGAACGAGGCGATCGACTAGGGAACCGACTAGGGAACACAGCGATCGGCTAGGGGACGCGGCGATCGGCTAGGGAACACAGCGATCGGCTAGGGGACGCGGCGATCGACTAGGGAACGCGGCGATCGACAAGGGAACACAGCGATCGGCTAGGGAACGCGGCGATCGACTAGGGAACGAGGCGATCGACTAGGGAACGCGGCGATCGACTAGGGAACGCGGCGATCGACTAGGGAACGCGGCGATCGACTAGGGAACGCGGCGATCGACTAGGGAACGCGGCGATCGACTAGGGAATGCGACGATCGACTAGGGAACGCGGCGATCGACTAGGGAACGAGGCGATCGACTAGGGAACACAGCGATCGGCTAGGGGACGCGGCGATCGGCTAGGGAGCACAGCGATCGGCTAGGGGACGCGGCGATCGACTAGGGAACGCGGCGATCGACTAGGGAACACAGCGATCGGCTAGGGAACGCGGCGATCGACTGGGGGACGCGGCGATCGGCTAGGGGACGCGGCGATCGGCTAGGGAACGCGGCGATCGACTAGGGAACACAGCGATCGGCTAGGGGACGCGGCGATCGGCTAGGGAACACAGCGATCGGCTAGGGGACGCGGCGATCGACTAGGGAACGCGGCGATCGACTAGGGAACACAGCGATCGGCTAGGGAACGCGGCGATCGACTGGGGGACGCGGCGATCGACTAAGGGGGACGCGGCGATCGGCTAGGGAACACAGCGATCGGCTAGGGAACGCGGCGATCGACTAGGGAAAGAGGCGATCGGCTAGGGAACAGCGGCGATCGACTAGGGGACGCGGCGATCGACTGGGGGACGCGGCGATCGGCTAGGGAACACAGCGATCGGCTAGGGAACGCGGCGATCGACTAGGGAACGCGGCGATCGACTAGGGAACGAGGCGATCGACTAGGGAACGAGGCGATCGACTAGGGAACGAGGCGATCGACTAGGGAACACAGCGATCGGCTAGGGGACGCGGCGATCGGCTAGGGAACACAGCGATCGGCTAGGGAACAAAGCGATCGACAAGGGAACACAGCGATCGGCTAGGGAACGCGGCGATCGACTGGGGGACGCGGCAATCGCCTAGGGGACGCGGCGATCGGCTAGGGGACGCGGCGATCGGCTAGGGAACACAGCGATCGGCTAGGGAACGCGGCGATCGACTGGGGGACGCGGCAATCGGCTAGGGGACGCGGCGATCGGCTAGGGGACGCGGCGATCGACTAGGGAACGCGGCGATCGACTAGGGAACGCGGCGATCTGCTAGGGAACACAGCGATCGGCTAGGGGACGCGGCGATCGGCTAGGGAACACAGCGATCGGCTAGGGAACGCGGCGATCGACTGGGGGACGCGGCGATCGACTAGGGGACGCGGCGATCGGCTAGGGAACGCGGCGATCGACTAGGGGACGCGGCGATCGACTAGGGGACGAGGCGATCGACTAGGGGACGCGGCGATCGGCTAGGGAACGCGGCGATCGGCTAGGGAACGCGGCGATCGACTAGGGGACGCGGCGATCGGCTAGGGAACGCGGCGATCGACTAGGGAACGAGGCGATCGACTAGGGGACGCGGCGATCGGCTAGGGAACGCGGCGATCGGCTAGGGAACGCGGCGATCGACTAGGGGACGCGGCGATCGGCTAGGGAACGCGGCGATCGACTAGGGGACGCGGCGATCGACTAGGGAACGCGATTCTTGGTTAGGTTAGGTTATTTATAAATAGTATATATATGTATACTTATATATACATCCATCTATCTATCTATATATATATATATGTATAAGTTAAATAATATTTTCTTATTTTCTAAACTCAGAACGAAGAGTGAGAACTGGAACTTTTTTTTAAGCGCGTCAAGACATAGCAGCAACGCAGTCAAGGACGACTCGTTGCAATAAGTAACTCATCCATTGCAAAATCCATTACGATAACTACTCATCCACTTCTAGACATGACTCATTCATCACAAAATGAGGTTAATTAATTTACTTTTGGCGACTCATCCACCTACAGCAACGACTCACCAAGCTGAAGTAAATAACTTACTCATTACAATATTATTCCCCGCTGCAATAACTGACTCACTCACAACTCGCCAACGACTCAATGGAAGCAATGACTCACCCACTGCAAGTGCTGAAGGCAAAACACAAGAGAGCGAGATTTTCCAGCATCAGGCTCGACACTTATTTACCCTCTCCTTCTTCAGTTTAACCGTTCATCCATCTATCTGTCTACCTCTCTGTCTATCTGTCTGTCTCTCTATGCATATATAAATGCATCTTTACATTTTTACACATGTGATTTTTTACTGTGTATCCAGATGTATTGGATCGAGGAGAAGGAAGTGTCTTGATGCCTGTGATAATTTTTTTTTTTTTTTCCTCTTTCTTTTTCTCTCTTCGTGTCTCCCTCTTTCTCCTTGTCCATTATTGTTTTGTTCAGTGGCAAAAAGAGATCCTGGTGACCTTCTGATCCAGTGACAGCTTGCTTCGAAACTATCGGTTATAACGCGCTTATATTTTCATATATATATATATATATATATATATATATATATATATATTCAGATATCTGATAGTACTAATATTTCAAGTCATTGATTAATTATTTGAAGTTACATTTCAATTAATGAGAACATCTAAACATTTATTAGTCTAACATAATAAGTCTTGATACTGAAGAGCATTTAATAATAACAGAATAGGAGCCACATTATAGGAATTATGAGGAGGATAATAATGATAATAAATATGATGATGACGAAAATATTAGTAACAATAATGAGAGTAATAATAATAATGATAAAAAAGACTATATTGATAGTAATGTTAGCAATGGTAACAATAATAATGGTAATGCTACTAATCATGATAATGATGATCATAACATAATGATCATAATAATAACGAGGATAATAATTATGTTAATGATTATACTAATGAGAACAAGAACAGTAATGATAATGATAATATATTGTAACAATAACGAAAGAATAACAATAATAATGATGATAATACTAACAATGATGGCTGCAATGGCAATAGTAATAATAATAATAACAATAATAATAATAATAATTGGGATAATAATAATAATTGGGATAGTAATGATAATAATTCTGATAATAATGATACAAGCAATGATGATAATAATGGTAGCATTAATAATAACAATAATATGGTAATAACAATATCAATAATATTACTGATATCAATAACAATGATGATAATGTTTATAACGATAATAATAATTATGTATATGGTAATGATACTGAATCAGTGGTTATGATAACAATATTAGTAATAATAAAGAAGGTAAATAGTAATGATGATAATAATAATAACAATATAACACTAGAAATAATAACATAAAAAATAATGATAAAATAGTAATAATAATGATAATACTGATGATAATAGTAATATCAAAAACATTGATAATAACGATAATGATGCCATTAATATTACTAATGATAGTGATAATAGTCATAATGAGGATAATAATAATTACAATAATAACAATAATAATTATAATAAAGATAAAAAAGATAATTATGATAATAGTGACATTATAATAATAATAACAATGATAATGATGATAAAAATATTAATGATGACAGCGATAATAATACCAATGCAATTAACAGTAATGGTAATAACAATAATAATAATAAATATGATGTCAATGATAATAATAATACAATGACAATCATATGTGTGTATATATGTATATATATATACATATACATATATATTTATATACACATATATATACATATTTATATACAAATATGTATATATAAATATATATATGTATGTATATGTATATATACATATATATGTATATATGTGTGTGTGTGTGTCTGTGTGTATGTATATACATGTATATATGCACACACACACACACACACACACACAAATAAATATATCTGGTTCTCCCACCCTCTGTTTTTATTGTTTTTCTTTCTTTTTTAATTTTCTTTTGCTTCTCTAAAAATATTTTTCTCTCTCCTTTAGCTTTCTTATTTTGAAGCAAGCGCACACAATTGCACGTCACAGGATACTCGTAACTTCAATATTTACAAAACACCTTTATAGTTTTGCAACCTTTCTGTTCGCATTTGTAAGGGCAAGGTTATGCACACTGGCGAGAAGGTAACTTTTATATAGCTGGTACTGTCTTTATCATTACTATTGTCATCATTATCGTTATCATGTCATCATCGTCGTCGTTACAATAATTAGCATCATTTCTGTGGTTATTGTTATGATAAAGGTCTATCATTATTATTTGCTGATTATATCTTTATTATTAACTTTATTATTTTTGTGATTAATATCAGTTATCTGCAATATCACTGATACTATTTCTATAGATGTTATCATTAGTATTGCCTGTGATTCTTAAATCTTAAGGCACATCACACAGCATTTAAGATTTATAATATTTACAAATTCCTTCTTACATATCATCACTTTACATATATATATATATATATATATATATATATATATATATATATATATGTGTGTGTGTGTGTGTGTGTGTGTGTGTGTGTGTGTGTGTGTGTGTGTGTGTATACCTATATGTATTTTTAGATATGTACATACATGCATGTGTGTGTATATATATATATATATATATATATATATATATATATATATATATGTATATATACACACACATAGAAACATATATATTACTAATGATATATCAGTAACAAGGGTTCCCGTATAACAGGAGCAATAACAAACTAAAAAGTTATTATATGTTTATTGAAAATATATAACAATTCAACAGTTATAATGCCAATGATTGCATCATAAAGCTTGTTGATTATATCAGTGGCACGAAAACATGATAAGAGTCCTAAGAAAAAAGGCATACAGAAACGAGAAAAGCCTTGTTGATTATTGACTAGATGATGTTTAACATTACTGGATGATGAACATTGAATCCCCCCCCCCCAAAAAAAAAAGGAGAAAAGAGAATAATTTCAACAGATATAATGAACTTCAGTATAGAAAACAAAGATTTAAACACTTAACACACACACACACACAAGACAAACAAATGAAAGAAAGGAACTAACAAAATAAAAACCGTAAAAAATGTCAAAATATTCACTTAGTATACATTACAAATAACAAGGGTTGGCTAAATTCTGGACGGTCCATGCGCTTCGACCTCTCTTCCTTGTCCGGTTGAAGCTTTTCGGATTCGAAATGTATCACCGGGAAATTCGGAGCTTCGGAGGGGTCGTTTGGGCGAATACGACGTCTCGAATGCGTGCTTTGCTTGCGCCGTGATTGGGAATGGGTTTGTGATGGCTCGGGTTGGGATTGGGCGTTCGTGTGTGCTTGTTTGTGTTGTGATTGGAAGTTCGTTTGCGGTTGATTCTGTTGTGATTTGGATATAGTTTGTGAATGTGAGTTCACTCGTGAATGATCATATGATTGGGAGTTCGTTTGTGGTAGTTGGTTCTGTGATTCTCGTGTGTGATTTTGTGATTGTTTATTTGTGTTGTTATGAGACTCTGCACTGGACTCAGTGTGTGAATGGTTATACAGTGGGTTTCCAGTAAGATTTCGTGATTGTCTAAGTTGCGCATCTAAAGTATGGCTTTTTAAATGTTTCGCTCGAAAGGCTTGACCTGAAAAATAAATGCGACCTGTTTTGATTCCTTGTGGTTCAGGCGGAGGAATTCGTGTCTCTGACTTTCTGCTTTCTCTACTTTGAGCTCGCGTTTGGTGTCTCTGTTGATCTGGCAATGGGAAAGTAATATCCTGATCTATCTGTGCTTGCAACTGTTCATTCTGACTCTGTGGTTGCAGCTGACCTATGTTGGTTATGTTGCTGTAATTGATCATGATGACCGGTGGGTGCAACTGGTCGTCTATTTGACTGTTCTGTGACTGCAATCGCAGTTGATCACGTTGACTGCCCTCAGATGCCAACTGATCATTCTTTATAACCTGTGAATTCCCCACGCTTCCCTCAGGCTGAGACGCGTGGGACAGTAGGTCATGGTGCGTGGTGTGTGGGAGTACGTGGCCATTTAGCTGAATGCTTGGTCTACCCTCGCTATTAGTTGAGTTTTGTAAAGTTTTTGACTGAGAGCCACTTTGAGATATTAGATCAACGCTTTCTGCATTTTCAGATTTGACTTGAAGATCAGCTGTCTGAATTTGAGGCAACAAATTATCTCTATTTGATCTCCAGTTATCGCCATCTTGTAAACGCAATGGCTCGAAACTATTGAAAAATTGGGTTGGTGACTGAATATGGACAGTTTTCAAACTACGTAACCCGGAGCTGTTTTCGTGAAGTATATGCGCTTCATTATCATGATTTTCCGTTACTTGAATCTGCACATTATTGTTTTGTTGCGTCATGTGAACTGACTGAGTTTGAAGTTGACTAGTTTTACTGTTTCCACCTTCTTGGGCCTCCTGAGTTTCAGGTGCTGAGATAATTTCCTGAGCTCTGGGCTCTGGGACGTGATTTTCTTCGTCTTGAACTCGAGCCTGATTGCTTGGAGAATTGCGTGGTCGCCCCAAGTTTTCGAATCTTTGTATCTGTGAATTCTTAATGCCAACAGCTGCCATTATCTGCGGCTTTTGGTTACCATTCAAGAGAGAAGTCGATGGCATACGGCCACTATGACCATTCTGAACTTCAGAATCTACGTTCAGGAAGTCATTTCTTGCCTGATTGTGTGTTTCAACTACTCCATTTTCCTGATTGTGTGACACTGACGGATTCCTTTGGAAGTTTTGGGTCGTGAAGTGTTCCGGTTGTGATGAAAATTCCACGTTTCCAGAATTTTGTGATAACAGGTTGGTTTGAAATTGTATTTTTGATTCATTTTTAAAATCCTTATTTTGTGATTCAGAGTAATTGTATTCCTTAAACGGTGGACCTACAAAAAACATTTGTGGCTGTTCTTGCTCTGATTGTAAGACTTCCAGATTTTGAGATTTTTCTAAATCGCCTGAACTAGTTTTCTCCAGATTTTGTTGTTCAGCCGATATACCATGGGAATTTCTCCATTCTGAATGCTGTGAAAGTAATTTACCTCGATTTTGTGAGTCTGTGTTAATGTGACCCCTTTGTGAGTCCAAAGTATACTCGGGATTAAAGCTGTTTTGAAAAATCTGCGTATCAGAGTAATTTTGACCACCATTTGATTCGAAATAGTTGAAATCCCTCGTTGGGGGCTGCAAACGTCCACTTAGTAGATATGTAAATTCTGATTCAACCTTTTCCAAATTTTGAGATTGAAAATTATTGTTCTGGTTCTGAGACTGGACATGATTCTCCAGATTCTGTGACTGGAAATTATTATTTTCCACATATTGAGATTCAAAATTACTGTTTTCCAAATTCTGAGACGGGAAAGGATTTTCCAGATTTTGTGATTGGAAATTGCTGTTTTCGAGATTTTGAGACTGGAAATTATTATTTTGCAGATTACCTGCATTTTTCATGTTTTGTGGTTCGAGTGATCGGTTTGGAAAATTCTTTGATTCTGAGATACTTTTTCCCAGATTCTGAGACGCAAATCGTACATTTAAACTGTCCTGTTTGATTTGATCATCAGAATTGGCCGGGATATTTTGCGATGCTTGAATGTTGTGTGAATCGAAATGGTTGTTGGAATTTTGTGAATGGAAAAACCCTGGAATGAATAATTGTGAACCAGTATTTTCCTGATTTTCAGAATTGAAATGATCCTTTTCTAAATGTATTGTGTCGGAATGCTTTAGGTTTTGTTGCTTATGATTATGAAATTCTGAAGAGCTTTTTCCATGTGTTTGGGCCTCAAAATTAGTCTGCAAATCTAGATTGCCTTGAATATTTTGTGGGCCAAGATTATTTTGAATGTTCTGTATTGCAAGTTTGCTTTGGATAGTCTGTGAATCAGAATCACTTCTAATGTTCTTTGAATCATAATTACTTTGGGTATTTTGCGAATCAGTATCGTGTTGCATATTCTTTGAATCAAAATTGTTTTGCATATTTTGTGATTCACGATTGCTCTGAATATCTTTTGGGTCAAAATTACTTGAAAAATTGTCTGAATTAAAATCATCAAAATGTTTTTGTAAACTGAATGCATTTGGAGCAATTTGTGAATCTCTGTTCCTTTGATGGCTAAATAACTGAACATTACTATGAATATTGAGTGAATTAAAGTCATTATGAATATTTCGAGAATCGCTGCTACTCGGGGTTTGGAAATCGAAATTGTTTTGAATATTTTTCGGTTGGAAGTGATCGAATTCCCTTAGCGGAGGTTGAAAATAACCACTTTGGAGATATTCTAATTCAGAATCAACAATTCCCAGATTTGAAAACCTGAAATCGCTGTCTTCTGAATCTGAAAGAGCTTTTCCCTCGTTTTCAGATTCGGAATTGTGTTGACTGTTTTGTGGATTGATATTACCTTGATTACTTTTGTTATTCTGATGATTTTGTGAGCTGAAAGGGCTTATTGGTGCTTCAGAATTACTTTGAAAATTTTGTGAATGGAAATTCTGCTGACATTTACTGATTCAGAATTGTTTGTAAGATTAATTTGAAAAGTTTGCAAACTGGGATTACTCAGATCGTTTGAGTTGAAATGACTCTGAATATCTGGTGATTCAGGAATGTCCTGAGTATTTAGAGGATGTATGAAATCGAGGTTCTCCAGGTTCTGAGTGTCGGAATTATGGCCTTTTAAATTTCCCGTTTCGGAGTTTCCCAGTTTTTGCTGTTCAAATGATCTATTTTGCAAATTCGTCAATCCAAAGAGAGCTTTTCCCAGGTTTTGTTGGTCGGAATTTCCTGGATTTAGTGAACTGCTATCAGTTGTTTGTTTACTTTGAATGATGACTGGATGAAAATCACTGTGAAATTTTGGTGAATTAAGAGAACTTGGAATAGTTGGAGAATTACTGTCACTTTGAGTGAATTCCCTAATTGGTGGTTGGAAAATTCCGCTTTCAAGATATTTTAATTCTGAATCGAAAACTTCAGGATTTTGTGACCTGAAATCTCTGTTTTCCTGATCCTTAGATTCATGATTAACTACCTTTTCCAAATTGAATATTTCGATATTTTGTGAATCTGATTGTACAACTCCGAGATCTGTAGATTCTAGAAGAGTTTTCCCGAGATGTTGATGACTAAATAACTCGGTATTACTGTTTGAATATTTTGTGAATCAAAATTACTTTTAACAGTAGGGGAGAAGGAAATGTTTTGAGTATTTTGCAAGCTGGAATTACTTGAACTATTCTGTACGTCAAAACTATCTTGTACATTTTGGTGTAGGATATTCTGAGTATTTTGCAAACCTTGAACATTTATGGTTAAATTATTCTGAATATATTGTAAACTGGAATTATTTTGAGTAGTTTGTAAGTTAAAGGTATTGACAATATTTTGTGAATCGAAATGACTTCGATTATGTCGAAAATTTAAATTGTTTTGAATATTTTGCAGAGTAGGATCACTCCAAATATTTGAGCCGATATTAGAAATTATTGGTTGGAAAGTACTCTGATGAAACTGCGTATTCGTAAAACTATGAATACCTGTAGGATCAACATTATTTTGAAAAGTTTTTGAAGTTGAATCACTTGTTACAGCTGTAGGGTCGAACTTACTTTGAATATTTGAGTCAGTATTACTATGAATATCTGATGGACTGAAATTGCTTTGACTACTTATGGAATGAAGATTTGAGTGGGGGTTTTTAGTGTCAAAATGAAGAATACCCTGAACATTTATCGAATCAAATATGCCATCAACGTTATGTAAGAAGGAATTCTGATTATGTGAAGAGGAACTGCTTTCGTTACTACTCTGACCAGACGATATCTGAACAGCACGGGTAACCAAGGGATTTTCAGCAATAGATTCTCCGGGAAATGGTTGATTTTGAAACACACTTTCGTTGGACTTTTGGAAATCATCACTACTCTGGTTTAGAAAACTTGATTCGTTGTTTCTTGAAGGTTCGTGCTGTTGACCGAATGTTTGTAGTAACGCCTTTCCAAGATTTTCACTTGAGAAGGTGGTCTGATTTTGGCTTTGAGATTGGTTTTGCTGATCACGGTTCTGATTTAGAAAGTTAATCTGATTTTGAATAGGAAATTGGGAGTTATTCTGATCTTGGTTTTGATTTAGAAAGTTATTCTGATTTTGGTTTTGATTTAGAAAGTTATTCTGATTTTGGTTTTGATTTAGAAAGTTATTCTGATTTTGAATAGAAAATTGGGAGTTATTCTGATCTTGGTTTTGATTTAGAAAGTTATTCTGATTTTGGTTTTGATTTAGAAAGTTATTCTGATTTTGGTTTTGATTTAGAAAGTTATTCTGATTTTGAATAGGAAATTGGTAGTTATTCTGATCTTGGTTTTGATTTAGAAAGTTATTCTGATTTTTAATAGAAAATTGGGAGTTATTCTGATCTTGGTTTTGATTTAGAAAGTTATTCTGATTTTGGTTTTGATTTAGAAAGTTATTCTGATCTTGGTTTTGATTTAGAAAGTTATTCTGATCTTGGTTTTGATTTAGAAAGTTATTCTGATTTTGGTTTTGATTTAGAAAGTTATTCTGATTTTGAATAGGAAATTGGGAGTTATTCTGATCTTGGTTTTGATTTAGAAAGTTATTCTGATTTTGGTTTTGATTTAGAAAGTTATTCTGATCTTGGTTTTGATTTAGAAAGTTATTCTGATCTTGGTTTTGATTTAAAAAGTTATTCTGATCTTGGTTTTGATTTAGAAAGTTATTCTGATTTTGGTTTTGATTTAGAAAGTTATTCTGATTTTGGTTTTGATTTAGAAAGTTATTCTGATCTAGGTTTTGATTTAGAAAGTTATTCTGATCTTGGTTTTGATTTAAAAAGTTATTCTGATCTAGGTTTTGATTTAGAAAGTTATTCTGATCTTGGTTTTGATTTAGAAAGTTATTCTGATTTTGGTTTTGATTTAGAAAGTTATTCTGATCTAGGTTTTGATTTAGAAAGTTATTCTGATCTTGGTTTTGATTTAGAAAGTTATTCTGATTTTGAATAGAAAATTGGGAGTTATTCTGATCTTGGTTTTGATTTAGAAAGTTATTCTGATTTTGGTTTTGATTTAGAAAGTTATTCTGATCTTGGTTTTGATTTAGAAAGTTATTCTGATTTTGAATAGGAAATTGAGAGTTATTCTGATCTTGGTTTTGGTTTAGAAAGTTATTCTGATCTTGGTTTTGATTTAGAAAGTTATTCTGATTTTGAATAGGAAATTGGGAGTTATTCTGATCTTGGTTTTGATTTAGAAAGTTATTTCGATGTTGATTTAGAGAGTGGGAGTTATGATTTTGGATTTGGCTTAGAAAGTTATTCTGATCTTGGTTTTGATTTAAAAAGTTATTCTGATTTTGGTTTTGATTTAGAAAGTTATTCTGATTTTGGTTTTGATTTAGAAAGTTATTCTGATCTTGGTTTTGATTTAGAAAGATATTCTGATCTTGGTTTTGATTTAAAAAGTTATTCTGATCTTGGTTTTGATTGAGAAAGTTATTCTGATTTTGGTTTTGATTTAGAAAGTTATTCTGATTTTGAATAGGAAATTGGGTGTTATTCTGATCTTGGTTTTGATTTAGAAAGTTATTCTGATTTTGAATAGGAAATTGGTAGTTATTCTGATCTTGGTTTTGATTTAGAAAGTTATTCTGATCTTGGTTTTGATTTAGAAAGTTATTCTGATCTTGGTTTTGATTTAGAAAGTTATTCTGATTTTGAATAGGAAATTGGGTGTTATTCTGATCTTGGTTTTGATTTAGAAAGTTATTCTGATTTTGAATAGGAAATTGAGAGTTATTCTGATCTTGGTTTTGGTTTAGAAAGTTATTCTGATCTTGGTTTTGATTTAGAAAGTTATTCTGATTTTGAATAAGAAATTGGGAGTTATTCTGATCTTGGTTTTGATTTAGAAAGTTATTTCGATGTTGATTTAGAGAGTGGGAGTTGTGATTTTGGATTTGGCTTAGAAAGTTATTCTGATCTCGGTTTTGATTTTGAAAGTTCCTATTTTGATATTGAAGTTGGAAGTCTTGATTCTGGCTTTGATTTAGGAAATGATTCCAATCTTGGGTAGGAGGCTGAGAGTTACTGCGATCCTGATTTTGATTTTGGGCGCGATTTAGAAAGCCATTTTGAATTTGAGACTGGAAGTTATTCTGATAGTTTGGATTTAGAAAGTTGTCTGGATTTTGAGTTTGAAACTGCACGCTATTCTGATCCTGGTTTTGACTTGCAAATCTTTCCTGGTTTTGAACTTCAGATTTGAATTTATTTTCATTCTCGTTTTGATTTCCAGAGTTACTCAGACTTTGAGTTTGAAATTGGAGGTTTTTCCGACTATGGTCTTGATTTATAAAGTTATTCCGATTTTGAGGTGGAAACTGGGAATTGTTCTTCGCCTGGTTTAAACTCGGAAATTTGTCCTGAGTTTGACTTCGAAATTGGACGTTCATCTGATTCTGGCTTGGATTTGGGGTTTGAGATTGAAAACTATTTTGATCCTGGCTTTGATCTACAAATTTCTGATTTTGAGGTTCAGATTGGAAGCTATTTTGATTTAGGAAGTTATTTTGATCTTGAGTTTGGAATTGGAAGTCATTATGATTCTGATTTGCAAAACTATTCTGATTTTGCGTTTCAAATTGGAAGTTATTCTGATTTTGCGTTTCAAATTGGAAGTTATTCTGATTTTGCGTTTCAAATTGGAAGTTAGTCTGATCCTGCCTTTGAGTTAGGAAGTCATTTTGAGTTTGAGGCTGGAAGTTATTCTGATTCTGGTTTGGATTCAGGAAGTCACTTTCCTGTTGATTTGGGAAGTTGTTATGGTTTTGATTTCGAGTCACATTTTTCTGACTGTGAAGTTGAGAGTTGACGAAATTGAAATTTTGTTTTTGATTCTGAAAGTTATTTTGATTTTGAGAAAAAATATTTTGATTTAGGGTTTGAGTTTGTAAGTTGCTATGGTTTTGAATTTGAGCGTGAGAGTTATCATGATTTCTGTTTAGATTCACGAAGTTACTCTGATTTTCATGATGAGACTGGAAGTTATTTTGTGGTCGAATTGGAAGTTTGGCGTTATTCAGATTTTGAAATTGAACGTTATCCCAATTTCTGTTTAGGTCTGGGAAGTTAATTTGTGGTCGAATTGGAAGTTTGGCGTTATTCAGATTTTGATTGTCGGCTTGGAATTCATTCTTGTCGTGATTTTGACTTAGGAACACATTCTGATCTTTATTTACGAATTCATTTTGATTCAAAAGGGCATTCTGATTTTGACTTTTACTTCTGGTGGTTTGAGTATTGTGGAAGATGTCACTTTGGAAGTTATTTTGATTTTGGCTCTGAGTGTGGAAATCGGTCCTATTCTCATTTTGACGTTGAAAGATATTATGATTTTGAGTCTGATTTTGAATGTGAATTTCAGAATTGCTCTGATTAGTTTCTTGACTGTGTAAGTTGTTTTCACTATTCATTTGTCTAAGATTCTCTTTTTGATTTTGAAGCTGTAAATTGTTTTGATTTTGATCCTCGAAATTATTCTGATTTTGATTTTGCACATGCAAATTGAAGTTTTGAATTTGAAAGTTGTGATTCTGATTTTGAGAATTAAAGTGATTCTGATTTTGAGAATTAAAGGGATTCTGATTTTGAGAATTAAAGGGATTCTGATTTTGAGAATTAAAGTGATTCTGATTTTGAGAATCAAAGTGATTGTGATTAAGTGACTCATTGTTTTGAATTTGAAAACCAGAACTATTTTGTTTCTGTGGATTTAAGTTTTCTGTGTCAGTCTGATTTCGAAAAAGATTATTTGGATTCCGAAAATCTAATTTGTTCTGAATATTCTGTGATTCAATATTTTGTTGAGAAGTATGTACTTCAAAATGATCTTGAGACTCGAAATTACCCTGAGGATTTTGCGCCTGGAGCCCAGTATTCCCAAAGCTTTGTGATTTTGTCTGTTCATTAGTCCAATTGGGGGGTTTAACAGTACTCACCTCAAAATTTGGTTGATCGGAGTGCAAGGTAATGGCACCACCATTAGCAGAGACAGAATGGTGATTCCTCAGCAGATCTGTATTTTCAGAGTGAATCCTCTCCATGCTTTGTAAATCGAAGTTGTTGAGAAATTTATTTTCTTCATTCTGATGTCCAGTGGTAATAGATAATGAGAAAGGTTCAAAGTCAATATGCAAATTCTGCGGTGTGAAATGTTCACTTTGTGAATTGGAGATAGCAGTTTGGGGGTTGCTTTGTTCCCTTAATCCACTTCCTTGTGTAAGTGGATTGGATTTTGTGACGCGAGGCCTTTTCTTTGCTAAGTCAACTGCGAGGATAAGATCTGATTGTATGTGTTGAGGATGACTTTGGCTTGTTTCGCCTACTTGGATGTGAAAATCTGGCTTCAGTTGTTGGGCATTTCTTTGTTCTCTGAAACCTCTGCTCTGAGTTTGTTCATCTGATTGGGTGTTTTCAAGGCGGCCTGGTTCTGCTTGTCCTGTTAGGAGAATTTGCCATCCGGGTTGTAAAGTCTGTGGTATCTGCACTTCTGACTGTTTGATTTGAGAATTTTCTGATTGTCCATTTGGAAGGATAAGTGATTCCAGCTGTTCAATTTGCTGTGCTGTTGTAAAGTGAGAGCTATGTGTTGCCTTTTGTACTTTGGAAGAATTAGTCACTTGGTTTTGAGAAATGATGATGCCATGTTGGATCTGTGGATTTATATTATTTTGTTGTTCTGTTAATCTACTGTTTATAACGAGTGGATTGAATTGTGTGTTTTGAGGATTTCTTTCTCTTAATTCACTCTGAAGATTATGAGGATGTGATTGAGTGCTTTGATGAATATTTCGTTCAGACTGCCTATGGAAATGAACAGCCGATTCCAATTGTCCGTTCTGTTGGGCTGTCGATGTGAATGGGTGATTATGTACTCGAAACGAATTATTAATTTGATCTCTAGAAATTATGACGCTAGTTTCAAAGGTTTCATTATGGTGAGTTTGATGTTCTATCTGTTCTTGCTGAAGATTCAAAATATGTTTGTTGGGTTGGGTTTCTTCCTGAAACTTTTGAGCTAGCAGGGTTTCTTGCTGCAACTGATTGTTTTTGAAACGATTTTGATGAGACTCATTATATGGGAGAATTTCTTGCTGAAAATAATCATTGTTGAAGAGATTTTGTTGCTGAAATTGATTATTTACCAAAGTATCATGTTGAAACCGGCTGTCATCAGGCAGTTGCCTTTGCTGAGAATGGTTATTTGATTGGACCTCTTGATGAAATTGGTTGTTGCTGAATGCAGTTTGTTGTTGAAATTGATTGTCTCTTAGTAAAATTCCATGTGAAAGCTGATGGTTATTCATGACATGTTGAAACTGTTGGTTTTGATGAGAGTCTTGATCGCTATTCGTTGACTTCTGTTGAAGAATCTGATCATTTGAAAATAAATTTTCCTGTTGTATTTGGGCATGTTGGCTGTCTCTCTTGAATTTGTTATGCAATTCTGTATGACTGAACTTTTGCTTTCCTGTGAAGTCATTCTGTTGTGTCTGCTGAGTATTACGTTCACTGTGTGGCCTGGTTAAGTCTAAGGTAAGACCAATTCTTCGTCTGTGGTCTGTCTCGAGACCATCGATGGTCTTCAACAGATATGATGATGCTGACTCCTGGGTCTGTAAATCAAAGAAGTCATTCTGTTGAGAATGTACATCATAGGGGTCTTTCTGCTGACGTTGTGGCCTGATATTTCTTAGCAGACTCTCTTCTCCGAACGTTTGACGAGGCCAAAGTGACAGATAAGTAATGTGTGGGGCCTGAGATGCGAAGTATTTAGCTGGCAGTGTCTGGTGGCCCAAGTGAATCTCTTGTTGCCTTTGTAAAGCCATGTAATCATATTGAGGAGGAATTTGGCTATTCTGAATTAACTGTACCTCATTCTGGTCCTTATACTGAAATCTTGATCGCATTTGGTCATTTTGCATCAACTTTCGCTGTGGGCCTTCCTCAGCAAAATATGGTTCTGAAAAGTGACTGGATGTTGTAAATTGTGACCTACTGCTCAGTTGCGAGTCATTGTTTTCAGAAACTGTTTGTACTAAGGACAATCCAAACTGATGCTTGAAATTCGATTGTAAATCTTGTTGGGCAGGTCGTTCGGGCTTCTTAATCTCAATGTTATGATTACTGAAGAATCCAGGCCGATCAGCATGGGTAAATCTGAAAATATTATGATGCATTAACTTGTTAAAATATATTAATATATAAATATATATATATATATATATATATATTCTACGGCAATAGGACATATTATATTACCCAGGATTTGACAGATGAAGAAAATTATGAAAAAAAATAGATGAAATATTTCATTTTCTTAATGTAGATGAACTAAAACATAAAATAAAACATAAAGATATTTAGAAGATATTGAGGTTTATTTAGTAGTGGATCCAAAACATGTTCCATAATTTGGCATCACAAGCTACAAATCTTGTAATGTATCCTTAAAATGCTTAACATGAAATAGACAAAGTGTTGAATCCACCCCATTATTCACTATTAAGATTTATTGTCATACAATTGGACTTATTCAATGAGCGAAAAAGAGTATGTATCCACCCATAACCAGTAACTTACTTCCAGAAACCTTGGAGGTAGAGACACCTGATGTTCTTTCACTGCCACCAAAAGAAGCCAAGAGGACAGCTGGTAGATGTCGGATTTATGGATTTTTTATGAGTATATAGCAGCTTCAGTTTCTCAAAACTGGCGTGGCGGTTTTGGAAGCATTGCTGCTTTAGTTTAGATGTCATTGTTTAAACCAGTTACCAGGCTTTATTTTTAATAAGAGGGAAGTTAGAAGGAGGATAGGGGCACCCTACACCGTTGTTTACCATTAAAAAAAAATATCTTGGAGTTGTGTGGCACTTTTATTGGTAATTCATACACAAAATGTGATTTAGAGTGAATAATTATAAAGACTGTTAATTATTAATACATCTGTTTTGATATCCTCTAGGATCTTTATCATACTCTTTGCTGTCATTCTTGCTCTCCCATCACATTTTATAAAGGTGCTTTCTTTTTATTCTAATTGTATATATGTACTTTTTTCATGATCATGAACACATGATTACCCTATGCATGCCTTCATAATATGGCTGTTATTGTGCTGCGGAGAAGTTGAGTTAAAAATGAATAAAAATATATCAAATAACTAAGTAACATGACCAAGGTTAAAGTGCATGTGCAACTACGGATGAGAGAAGAGAGTGCAAGTGATGGTGTTGCCTGCTGCACTTTTGAGACAGCTGCCTTCGCCTCACCGCGTGCATCCGTCAATGGCCGGGAAGCTGTAACTCTGTGAGGAAGAGTAAGAACATCACTGTTAAGCACAAGAATGTGATACTGAAGTAACACTGCTATTACGTTATCAAATAGAGGTTGATCCTTATTCTTCGTAAATTTTGATGATCATAAGGTGGAAGATTCTTATCGCCGACTTACCTTGCTGACAGCGAACTCGGGCTGATAATAATCGTAGACGACCACCGAGCCGGGCTTGGTGTTCTCGATCTCCACCTCACGCAAGATGCGGAAGCTGACACACACTTCCTCTCCGGCCTTGAACTCCTCGATGTAGAAGGACACTTTGCTGCCATCCACCTCGTAGCGCTTGACCACCTTATGGTTTCGGTTTACGACTGACTTGAGGTCCTCCTTCTCCGGAATAAAGCCAGAAATGAGGTTGACTTCGATGACGGCCATGTTGGACTTGCCGTCGGGGAGGAGGTAGCTGGAGCAGGCCTTGACTCGCTTGGAGATGCAGCCGCCGCTTGGGTCGTTGGTCGCCGTGACGTTGAGGTCGAAGGCGTCGCTGGCTTCCGGCTCGGGGATGTTGTAGCGGAGGACAGCCTGAGGAAGGAGAGGAAGCAGAATGAAGCCTTACAAGAAGCTGCAGCGGAGGACAAAGCAAGTGATAAATGGCTGTCAGATATCAGAATGTAACAACTTATGTCTGTTAGAATTTTCAGTATGAACACAATGAAGGTAAAATACGGCTAAAATACATGAAAGGGTACATGGATACAATACTCGGCTCTACACTAAGAAGCCTATTGTTTGCAAGTCTCACCTGCATCACAGCACACCCTTGGCCTTCTATGTTGACGGTGACGTCGGTCGGGAAAGTCGGCAGCTTCTGGAGCTGCTGCAGGAGTTTGTTGTTTTCGTTGACAGTGAAGGAGTGAGAGAAGTCCTGGGCAGTGACAGTGGCCGCGACATCCAAGGGTCCTTGGTGCGTGTTGGTCTCGTAGCTGGCCATGGCCTGCAGAGCCACGACTGTGTCCTGTAGAAAAAGAATATTAGCTACTACTCAGTACCCTTTGGCCCAACACAGGGATACAAGGAATAGCATCATGGGATTTACATTTGGAAACGGCAGTTGGGCTAACCTGTGTGGAGAAGAACCCTCCAAGGCCATTCCTCTTGGTGGTGATCCACTTGACCACTTTCCTCGCGTTCAGGATGTGCTGCTCGGGATCCTGGGCCATCATAGCGAGGATGGCATACCCAGCGGTCTCCACGGAAAGGGCATTGCTCTTATCTGCGGGCAACGCGAAAATAGCAACACACGTCATGGATTGTCTCTATTCACTATTTCGTCCTTATTTTATAATGTATGATTGATTTATATATCTATCAGCACCACCACCATCATTGCTTTTATAATTTTGTCATGTACAAGGCTAAGGAAACTTACAACTTCCTGTCGACGTTTCCCAGTACATGGCGTTTTCCTCCACCACAGCCATGTCGATCAGCTGCTGCAGGAGCGTCTGTCCTTCGGGGTGCTTCGCCAGGGCCAGGGCGTACGCCTTCACGGCAATGGTGTACGGGTCCCTGGAGGTGTCGGAGAGCACACAGCGAGTGGCGTCCGTCACGATCCTGGCGGTGGAGAGGGTGCCGGCCTCGATCAGGGCGGTCAGCACGTACGCCGTCAGCGGCACGGGCGTCCCGCTGTCAGCCAGCCCGCCCTGCACGAGGGGGAAGAGGAGGTAGGAAGTTGATGTCAGAAGAAAGCGAAATTTAAATGTTTTCAACACACTGACACACAGCCAAACTCTCCCTCTCTCCCCCACCCTCCTCTCTCCCATCCTCCCTCTCTCTCCCACCCTCAACCTCTCTCCCACTCTTCCTCTCCTACCTACCCATCCTTGTGCTCCTTCTCCACTATACATAAACCTTCTTTCCTCTCAACCACAAGCTAAAACACAGCGCTCGTACCTTTAGGCCCTTGTGGAAGACCTTTCCGACGGAGACCAAGCAGCCGTTGGAGTCTCGTTCCGACTTGCTGAGCCATGTTTTCGTATGGTCCAGGCCTTCTTCGTCGATCTGGCGGACGGAAGGAAGAATAAACAGGAAGTTAGTTTATGGAGATGATTGAAAAAGAAGAGAAAAACACTCTTGTAACAGGAAATGCAACAAAAAATATAAAATCTCTGATCATATAACTTACCGAGATGTAGGGCTGTGCCTGAGCGAAGGACTTGAGGACAAAGGCAGTGAGCCAAGTGGAGCCAGAGTCATCAGCATTCCCGAAGGCGCTGTAGGATCCGTTGTTTCGTCGGTACAGGAGCTCCCTCTGGTATCCTGAAGGAGAGCTTTGTTTATTTTAGGGCTAACAATCCTGATTCTATGGTATTTTTTCCATTACCATTACTAGTAGTATTACAATTGTTTATTATAATTGTTATTTTTATTATTACAATATTATCAGACACACATGCAATCACAGTAAGTGGCTGTGTGTGTAGGCACATACATAAACACAGTAGCTTAATAACCAACAACGCTCACATAATTAGAAGCATCGTTTCCCTACTACTTATCAAGCTTAATTAGATATCTAAGAGGGACAGCAGCCTCGGCCCCCAGAGCCAACCCACCTGTTCTCATGAACCTGAGCAGCTTCTCCGTGCTCTCCGGCGTGCCCTGGTTGGTCGCCTCCAGGTACTGCATGATGTAGATGTTGGGGGCGAAGTTGATCATGTTCTGCTCGCCACACCCGTACGGCATGCGGATGAGGGAGCCCAGGTTCTGTAATGAGGAGAAAATATTACTTGGATAGACGGATAGATGGACCGCAACCTCGAGTGAACAAAAAAAGGGTACTATTGCTCAACCGAGACAAAAGCATGAAAAGATAAAAGCAATAGCTCCAACGACCCACCACATGCGAAAGATTAATAGTAATTTTATTGTTAGGAGCAAAAATTAATAATTACATCTAGAGCAAAAGGAATATCAATAAAAATACTATCACTATAGCTGGTTATAAATTTGCATACCCCCTCCCCCCCAAAGAAAAGGTTACCACTACCTCAATTACTACTAAACAACTACCACTACAATTACTGCCCCCACTGCCATTCTCCCGAAGCCTCACCTCGAGCGACAGAGCCAGCAGGTCGCCGACAGCCGTGACCCACCCCCGGGCGGAGTCAGCCACGATCTTCTCCGGCGGCGCCACCTGCCACACCTCCAGGCTGTCCTTGCCCTCGGCCAGTTCTGGGAGAGAGGGTACAGTATGTCGTGTTCGACCTTTATTTAACTATTCATTTATGTCTTACTTCGAGTAAGTGTATTTGTATATCTTAATTTTAAAATCTTAGTGGGATTTTTTTCACGTTTTGTTTTGAGTAGTGAAGGGTGATCTTTCAGAAATGACTGGAAAACGATTATACTCAGAAAGTAGTTTCGCTGCTTTATCGTTGCTATACTGTAACGAATGTTACTTTCGCAATTTCTTTAAAATGTATGTAGCCTATTTTTACCATATGTATTTTTAATATATATATACTTTCTGATTAACTTGATGAAACAATTAACACGGATTCAACATCTATCATGTCTATGACTTAACGAAAGTCGAAGCCATACCTTCAGCGCAAACGTACTTGGTCCAAGTTTCTTCCCTCGGGAAGCCCTCTGCCTCGACCTTGATGGGTTTGATCAGAGTATCTCTGTTGAGGAGAAATGTGGACGGTTTTACTGGTTGCTCATGCCAGGTACCTTGAGTATGGAGGGCAGGGAAGCTGTATTGGCATTAATTGCGACTGGATAGTCGTGATTCAATATGGAAAGGCCTTGGCAGGCCAGTCATACACACTCCTGTAGTTATTAGGGCTCACCTCTTCAAGACAAGCTCCTGAGTGTCGCAGGCCTCGGGTATGCTGGAGTCCACGAAGGCGGAAACTGTAAGGTTGACGTCGCCGAGGGCCAGTGCTTGGATCTTGATCGTGTGCACCACCTTGTCCTGTGGCGCCAAGCAGGATGTCCTCTCGTTGCCTGTTCCTCCGAGCGCTGGATCCTCCACCACCTCGTACTCAGGGCTCTCCTCAAGGATCACTCGAACCTGCACAAAGAGACAGCAAGTGTTAACAAGGGGGTTGAAAGCGGGGAGGATAATCTTGTGGTGTCTAGTAATTGCGACCTAGACTTGAGAGGGTCACGCCATTTTTGCCTGTTGAATATTGGCGGGTGGGCAAACCCCTTCCGAATCACTGCTTTACTCGATCCGCCCTCGAACTCACCGGCAGAGACTGGTCGAGGTAGTTAAAGACGGAGATCTTGACGGGGAGGACTTCGCCGCGCTTGATGGAGGGCGGGAGGGTCAAGTCCGAGAAGAAGGGCGTGAAGGTGGTGATGGACGCCCGCTCGGACAGCCCCACGCCCTTCTCCGGGTGGGCGCACACGGCCTTGCCAACCCACTTGGTGATGGTGTCTGGGAGCTCGAGATTCTGCTCGCTAACTCCGCTTGATCTGCAAGTGTAGGAAGTTGAGACAAATCTCGTCACATTGTTACATGGTGAATGTTTTATAGAAAATGAATATTATTTCGGGTTCATCGAACGTGAGTTATTGTGCCAGGTGACATGCACTGTTTGAAGAACTCCAAATAGACAGCCGAAGAAGGAAACGGAGAAAGGGAAAGAGAGTGAGGGACGATGAGAACTCACGGCACAGTCACGAGGTCCCACAGCCACGTCTCTGGGAAATCAGTCCTGGGTGTGTCAGGGTCCGCCTCCGTCACAGTCTCCTTCGCCAATTCAGGTCCGGGACTAGCCGCAGGAGCGAATTCAGCCATAGGAGGAGGAGCAGCGAGCACATTCGAATCCTCCACGATGCCGAAGCCACCGCCAGCACTTCCACCGAAGGCTCCAGGCCTGCTGAAGCTGACGTAATTTCGTTCTGTGATGGGAGGGGGAGCGGGGGTCATTTCAAGGGGAATTTGCGAAACGAATAGGAGAGAATAGGGCGAAGGAGAAGGCGAAGAAGAGAGTGAGATGAAAACAGTGAGAAAAAAGTTTGATATAAAGAACAAAAGAAAGAATGGAAAGGAGGAAGAAGAAGAGGGAGAAGGGGGGGGGGGGGGGGGAGCAAGGAAAAAGAGGGACTTTGGGAGGCAAAGAAGTATAAGAGAAGGAATATGAAAAATATGGAATGAAAGATACGGAGAATGAGAAGGGGAAAGGGAATAGATAAAGGCTAAACTGAGAGACAAGAAGATCTAGACAGATTAGAACAGCCAAATATGCAACGGGTACACAAACAGGTAGATAGAGAGCGAATCAAATGGATATATAAGCACAAAATTCATAAAGACAGCCAGGAAGGTCCAGAAGAATAGACTGTTATAACGTTGTACATATTCCAGTAACATTCTTTTCCATTTCGAGCAATTTTGACCCTTACCATCCTTCTCACAAGGCCGAGTTTCGAGCGTGAAGTCAGAGATCACGTAAAGGCCAGAATCCTGAAATAAAAAGCGCAATTAATTATCGTATTTCCTGGTGATGAAGATAAATATCTAGAAATGAAGTCAAGGGAATGAAGGAAGGGAGAGAAAAAAAAGATGAAACGTTATGGCAGAAAACATATATAACATATATATATATATATATATATATATATATATATATATAAGAATATGTATATATGGATATATATGAATATGTATAAATTAATATGTGCATATATGTATGTACACACTCACACATACACACATATATTTAGAAAGAAAGAGAGATAGGCAAACACAGGCAGAGAACAGCCGCATAACGAACGCTGTGAAAAGAACAAAATGAAACCCGGATAGTAGAAAAAAGAGGCCTAAAAATGCCGAGAAACAATAAAGAAAAAAAGAGAAAACATATACATACATATAACTGAAGTTCAAAATCAGACAAAAAATTACAAAGAATAGATACACGCAGAAAGAATGAATTGAAAAAAAAAAAGATAGTAAGAAAAGTAAAAATAAGGGCATACTCACATCAAACATCTTCAAAGCGTCCACATAGTAACTGTAATAGTTTGATCGATGACGGATAACTGGTCGAAAAAAAAAAAAAAAAACGAAGCAGGTAAGATAAAACGAATCAAATAAATTATGTTAAAACTAAAAAAAAAAAAAAAAAAAAAAAAAAAAAAGGAATCGGATTGGTTTTGTCAAAGCAAGTGAATAAATGAAAGGGAGAAGAAAAGGAGGAAGAAGAGGAAATCGCAAAACCAATAAGACAGAGCAGTCTAGTAAACAAACCTGCCTTTCACTTTATGAAAGGCAGGTAGAGTAAAATTACGAAATAAATAGCTAAGGATTGAATAATAATGACATTAGACTTATTAGAAAATAGCAATAAATGGTAACGGAAATAAAAAGGTGTACACCTCAAGACATCCAATCAACTAAGCTGTCAACAGGTGAATGAAAATAACAATAACGCATGATAAATAAAACACATGCATACATAGATATAAACACTCTTGCACATAAGCCCACACACACGTATGTGTGTATATATATCTATACATTGACACATGTGTTAATATATAAGTACATATGTATAAATATATATATATACATATATACATATACATGTGTGTATAAATATATATATATACATAAATACATATACATGTGTGTATAAATATATACATATACATACATTCACACACACGTGTGTGTGTGTGTCGTATACACACATTCATACACAAGCACATACACATGTACCTATGCATACGTATGGAACATGCATTCCGAGCCCTGTGAACACCAACCGAATACTCCGTCGGATGCCGCCAAGCTCGCCGCCTCCTTCGCCTTCTCCTCTTCGAACGCCTTCTTCTGGCAGTAATCGTTGTCGTTGACCTGCGAGTTGATCCACGGGTAGATCCTGTTGTCGTCCACGAAGCTGAAGATCTCGTCCAGGCTGATGGGGTCCGGCTGCGGGGAGAGGAGCTCTGTGCTCCGGTCGACCACGCCTGGGGAGGAAGGGGGAAGGGAAGTGAGTAGGATTGGTGGGAGGGATAGGAGGAGGGAGGGAGGGTTCAAAATCAAAATTCAAATCACTGTATTCCATTAGTTACATTAGAGAGACAGAGGGAAAGAAAGAAAGCAAGAAAGAGTAAAAGAGATAGAGAGACCCAAAGAACAAGATATAAAACGAGAGACGAAAACAAACTTCGAAAGACATACGGAGACATACATCTCGAGACCCACATCTGCTAGACACGAATGAACAAACACTGACCGATTGAGCACACAGCGTTGGGTTCCGCCGTCACCTTGAGCGTGGTGGCCTCCCCCGGCTGGCCCTGTGCCGCCGACCAGGTGAGGTTGGCACTGTAGCCCAGGCACTTCTCCACCTTCAGCTCGGCCCTGTCCGACACCACCTCGCCGTCGTCGCGCGTGTACCAGACCAAGACCTAATCAAAGATAAAAGTAGACAAAGCATAAACATACATGAAGATACTAGGTATGAGTTGCAGGTACGAATCTAAAAGATAAGGTATGAGAATTATGGATAGAAGGTATGAGGATACATGTGAATGGAAGGTGCTTATGAGGGCATAAGGCGTTATTGAAAAGGTCTATGACGGCTTTCTTGTTTTGTTTTGTTTTTATGTTAATACACTGTTGATGGTTTTTGTTTTGTGTTTAAGTCTACTGTTTTGTCACCTCTCTCCTCCTCTCCTCCTCCACTCCTCCACTCCTCCGTTCCCCCTTTACCCCTTTCTCTCATTCCCCTCACCCCCTACCCATCCTCCTTTCACCCTTCCATCCTCCTTCCTCTTCCACTCAACACTCCTCCACTCACATCGACTGTAGGCGAAGCTGTGGGCGGGAGCGAGACGGGGAAATCGATCTTGCCCGTGACTGTGCCTTCTGCAGGGGTGCTGATGGGGTCGACCAGGTGCTCGGCGTCAATGGGTAGCGAGCCAGGGAGCATTTCCACGTCTTGGACCTGCCAGCCCTGGATCTTCCCTCGCGAGATCACCTGAAAGAGGAGCAACAGGTCTTCCGTTTGTTCTTGGATTGGGAAATGGATGCGATTCGTTTCTTCATTCCAACTGATTACCCGTTTGACTTATTCTGTCTGTTCATTTGTCTTTTGCGTGTGTGTATGACTAGGTTTTATTTGATATATACGGATGGAGATCAAGTTGATGGAGTCCCAAGGTGCAAATCCCTACAAACTCGAAATAGGAATATCATAAGAAAAAAACAAACTCCAATCGATACTTGCTATTGTTCCCTACAAAATTTACAGGATTCTTACTCTAAAAATGTAGAAATCCACAGCTCTCTTAGCAAAGTCTAAGCGTAAGTAAAATCCTCCAAGCCTTCACATACCTGTACGGTGAAGGTGGCCTTCTGCTGGTTGGTGGCAGAGAAGTAGATGGGCATGTTGTAGGTACCGGCCTGGCCTGGCGTGCACTTGAGTTGTCCTTCGGGAACTTGGATGAGGAGAGAGGAGTTCGAGGGGGAGTAGTAGTGTTCGAGTTCCCTGGAGTAGGAGGACGAGTGCATGTCGGCGCGGCAATTCAATGTTGACATCTAGGGGATTGAAGGAAAAGAGAAAATACAGAAGTGATATATTGATAGCACTGTTTGTACTCAGACCAGAAGAAATAAATGATTCAGGAAAAATGAAATAAGGAAAGAAGCATAATCAACACGTGGGAAGATGTATCAATATATACAGACCCAAGAGTAGAAATAAATAAATAAAGCAAGGAAATAGAAATGAATCAAGATACATTTCTACTTACGAGAAGAGAGACACAGTATCAAAATAGAACGAATTTACACGCTCCCAGAAAACACCGTACATACCAGAAAGCCAGAAAGAAACAGAAATCAAGCACAATCCTACTTACAAAAATCCTATTAGTGTTGTCCGAAGAAACGACGGCAGTGAACAGACCATCGGCAGCTGTCGTCATGTTCTTGCATCTGCCAGCTGCACACACCTCGACGGGGACGCCAGCTGCGGGGGATTTGTCAGGCAGGACAGCTCTCACCTGGGAGCGGGAGAGGACTTTTATTTTCTTTTGTCGATTTGCGGTTATCGTTCATTTTTTTGTGTGTATGGTTTTTGTTTATTGTTATAGCTCATGATTATTGTCATCCTTTTCACTTATGCTAGACAAGGATAAGGATGATGACTGTAATGGTCATAGCAATGATAGTGATAATAGTAATATCATAATGATGATACTGATAATGACCAATAAGGATAATGACAATGTTAATGATAAGAATGTTGACAATAATAGTAATGATAAGCATATTGCTATCATTGTTAGAATTATAAGTGCGATCATTATTATCATTACTACAATTATGATTATGATTATCATTGTCTTTACTAAAGCACTTATCACCACCATCCCGCTCTTTACCTTGACTGTATAAGGCAGGTTCGGCTTCTTATAATTATCCGCGTAGACTGTCTCGAAATTGACGGCCGTCCTCATAACGTTGGCACTGGTTGTGGCACTGAATGTGACACCAGTGCCCTCCTCTTCCACCACTGCAGAGGCTCTCAGGTTGTAAACGTTGCAGTCGGTGATGCGCATCTCCTCTGCAGTGATCTCGAAGTCTTTGCAGCCCGTGATCTGTTGCAAGGAATGGATGGCGTTAAGTGTGGATGGAAGTAAGAGGAAAGGAAGGTTGAGGAGAGGAGGGATCGATAGGTGGAGGAATAAGTGTATAGCTGGATTGGGCTGATGACTGAATGAACGAATGAATGAATGAACAAATAAACTAATGAATAAATGAATTGGGGATTAAGTTAATGAAAATGGAGGATACAATAGGAATGATAGAGGAAGTGAACGAAGACACAGAGACACAAACACAGACAAAGACAAATAGAAAAGGAGATAAAAAATAGAGAAAAAAATACAAACAAAGGCAGAGAAAAACAAAACAAAAAGACCATAAAATGAACAAATAAAGGCACATTCTCCTGCAAATCAAGGAACAAACTGAACACTCACTGTCTCATTCCTCGTGGCTTCAACTCGACACTTTCGTCTTTGGTCATTGTTCAACGTGAAGGATACGTTGCCTTTCACTGGCTGTCCGAATGTGTATCTGGGGAAGGGAAAGGAGTTAAGTATATGAGGAGCTGAGTAACCACGTGTCTCAAACAAAACAGCCGATAATGGGTGAGTAAAATGGATGAATATATGAGTATATTTCGAGTTTGGAGAAGAAAAGAAAATATATGAAGAGGTAATTAAATCTTCCCGAATGAGTATCCAGAGGAGAAAAATAAGAGTGAACAGGTGAATGAATATGAGTAAAACAAACGAGTAGATAATGAATGAGTAAAATATATGAATATACGAGTAAATTCCGAAAGTGCATCTGAATAAGGATAATAATAATATTAATGATGGTGAGAAAAACCTATGAACATATGAATCAATTCCGAAAGTGTATTTGAATAAGAAATGCAGATAAACGCGTAAAGTAGATGAAGACGTATCTGAAAAAAGATAAAAAGGTTAAATAGATTTATAGATGAGTAAACCTGTATCTACAAGCAACAAGCAAGCAAATAATAAATTGGGAAAATAGATGAGTATATGAGTTAATCCGAAAAGTGATCTGAAAAAAAAGAAAATGATTGAGATAAAAAAAAGGTATTTTAAAAAAGAAAAAATATATATAAATTAATAAAACAGATAAATAGATGGAAATCTGAAGAAAAAAATTGAAAGTGAATCTAAAAAAAAGTGAACAAATAAATGAATAAAGGATAAAGAAGAAATGATAAGCAAGTAAACCCGACGAACAAATGAGCAACTTCCGAAGGCGTATCAGGCACAAAGATAATAAAGGAATGGTCAAAAGTGAAGAATAAACGAGAAAATCAGCTCATGACTAAACGGCGGGATAAAGAGTCTTTCAGAAGGGGGGGGGGGGGGCGACGTGGTTTGAATTTACTAATTCAGGATTGCTTGCCATCGTTAATGTTATTACTATAATAAGCTGAATGAGGATGAAGAAAAAAAGATAGATAGGTACGCAGATACAGACATAGGTAGATAGACTGAGAACAAATGGATAGGTAGGTAGATAGATAGATATACAAAGAGAGAGAGAGAGAGAAACTGAGATAGGTAGATAGATAGATGTACAGAGAGAGAGAGGGAGAAGGAAATAAAACGTAGATAGACAGATATAAAGACGCCATAAACACAAGTAAAGTGAAAAGATCAGAAAAGAGAGTCAAAAAAGAAAAAGAAAAAAGAGGATAAAGTATAAAAAAGAATCTGGAGTCAGACGCAAATCCCCCCCCCCCACCCACCCCACCCCACCCCGCCGCCGCAATAAAAGAGAAAAGAAGAGCAAAAACAGGATCAATTTCTCACATTGCCAACCACTCACTTTGCACAGACGCTGAAGACGAACGTTTCATCGGAAGCCAAGACGTATTTTGGCGGCGTCATCTTGACCTCAAATCGCGGCAAGACGTACTCCTCGACCTTGAATCTGTTGGTGTTCATCCTGCCGTCAGGCCCCTCGACGTGGATGGTGTAGGAGCCCTGTGGACGCAAGTCGGAGTCAGAGACGGGGGTTCGGAGTTGCAATGCTCAGTGCCAAAGAAAAAGAAAGGGTTTTGTTTATCTTTGTGTTGGAGAATTATCTAAGCGAAATGTGAAACTATAGTGCTGGTATTCTTAGTCGTAGTATGTATCTACTCTTGGTTTCACGGTTTAAGCATTATCTGCGCGGCCCGTGAGACAAGAGTCATTGTGATGGAAAATTGTCTGGAAAATATTCATTGCCTAAGGACACAACATCCAAACGTCAGAATCGATGTTACCTTCAACAAGATAGCTAGCCTTATAGTCAACAGAGTAATATTGATATTAGTTTTTAGCCTGAAATAGGATTTTTGTTTTTCATTTTTTTTTTGCTCATATAACACATTTCTTTGATTTCCCTCTCGTATTTCCAAAAAAGATATTTATTTCCTGTGTAAATCTGTAGATTAACTGCTATTCACCTTGAGATTATGATAATAATATATCTACCATCTAACAGCGTATATGGAACATAGTACTTATCAGTACAGCATCTACAGTGTTCGCAAAACTGACGAAATTCTATGTCTATAAATTAGTGATATACATTTTTCATGCTCATATATAACGGTGTGCGATATCATCTATATGTGTTGTTTCTTTTCTCTGAACTGGAGAATTAAAGACAGCATATATAAAGCATGCGCACAAAGGCACACTTTATAACACACATACACAAGATAGTTTATGTCTGTTACTGTTACATTTTACCTGTCATCTAATGAATTCAACAATTTCTTATTCTTTACTAGTCCCTTCTTTCCTTCCATCCCCCCCCCCCCCCCCCCTTCTTGCTGATCTTTTTCCTTTTCATTTCCTCTTACTATCCTTTCTCTCTCTTTTTTTTTATTCGTTCTCCTCTCCACTTCCCCTCCAATCCTTTTCTATCTTCCTCTCCCTGCCTCTACTCCTATTTTTTCTATTTCCTTTTCATTCTCCTTCTCCGTTTCTTCTCTTTTAGTCCAAGCCTTTCATTCCTCCTTTCCCTCATTGCCCTTCTACCCCCTTCCATCCATCTCTTCTTCCGTCTCCTCTAGTCCACTTTTCTTTCCCCTTTTCCCTCTTTCCTCTCCTCCTCCTCTTTCTTCTCCTCCTACTCTTTCCTCTCCTCCTCCTCTTCCTTCTCCTCCTCCTCTTTCTCTCATCTCACCTCCTCGGGTTCGTCCGCCAGCTGGAAGGCCAGGTGGACGAGACCGACCGATGTGCTGACGTTTTTCCACTGGGCGATGCGTGTTCGGGATGGCGTTGTGACCCAGATTTCCGGGTACTGGAAAGGTTATGCATAGGTTATATTTCTTATATATATATATATATATATATATATATATATATTGTATATATATATATATTGTTGTGTTTGTTAAATGTGAAGTCTGATTTGTTGTTGTGTATTCGAATGCTCGTTAGTTATTATTTAAATGCTTATAAATTGCACTTATTACTGCCATTACCATCAATATTACTAGTGATAAGTATTTTTATCACTAACACTATCATAATTTCACACTCTTTATTTGTTACCATTATTAGGATTATTACCATTATCAGTTAGATTTATTATTATCATTATCCTAATTATTATTTGTTTTTCATCATCGCTATCCATACTCCCATTATCATCATTATCCCTTCTCCCATCGCCGTCTTAGACTCAGGATCCCCACTCTTATCACCGCCATCCTTACCGGCTCCATAGCGACCTGAGCCTTGGTCCCGTACACAGTGAGGGCTCTGAACTTGACCTCCTGACCTGGCTGGTACAGGTACTTGTCCGTCTGGATGAAGGTCAGGTTGTAGCTCCTCCTCAGCCTGATGTTTCGGGTCTCGTTCAGGTCGGCTCCGCCCACTTTGCCGATCAGGTGAAGGTCACCTCCGTAGTCATCAGTTGGCTCGAGATTGATGTCCTCGCATTTCTCTGTCTTTCCTGTGTCGAAAGATGTTTATTGAGTAAAACAAAGGTCTGTACCGTTATAAATAATACCTCGACCTGTTTAACAATCATTTTATGGAGAGAGAAGGTCATAGATTATGGGAATGAAAGTGAAGAAGAGAAAAGAAATGAGAAAAATAGAAAAAGGAAAATAACAAAACAAGAACAAAATATAAAGATAAAGAGAACGAAGCAGAGAGTGAAATAGGGGGAAAACAACGAGGAGACAGACAAAGGACAAATACAGATGACCTCAACTGACCTGCCGGGATCTGGATGGTGTGTCCAGCCAGGAGAGTGTTGTTGACCCATTCGCCGCTCCTGTAGGTCCTCGAGGTCATGCTCAGGGTGAGGCTGCCCTCAGGAGACGCCGGGTTGGGGACGTAGACGCACACCTGGTTCTCCTCGCCCGCCTTCCACTGTCGCGGGGTGGTGACGTAATAAGCTCTGCGGAGGAGGGGGGAGTTCTTATATGGTCGTTTTATTTTTTTTTTATGTTTCTTTGTTAATTTGACTGATTGTTTATATATTCATTTTTTCACTTCTCCATCTATTGATTAATTTATTAACTTATTTACTTATTTAATACATTCATTTATTTATATATATACACACTTTTTTCTGGGGGCAAGACAGTCGTGTTGTGTGTTTATTTAATAAGTAGATTCTTTGGATCGGGAAGGAAAGGTTTTGTTGTTGTTGTTGTTTTGTCTACCTGGTATTCTGTATTTTTTGTTAGACAGACAAAAGCGGCGAGGGTATATGGGACTGCATTTTTCTTAAGAATGTTAGGTTTACTTTTACGATTATCTTGAATTCTCTCGATTATTATCATGACCCTGATCATCAGCAGTATCTAACATTACAGTAATGACAATCATCTTTGTGATTATCATTACTGTTATATTTCATTATCATTGCTGTTAGAATTATCACTATTATTGTTATCATTCTCAATATTTCTATCGCCATTGTCATCATTTATAACCATTACCATTATTAACACATCTATAATAATTATCTATTATTATAGTACAGTATAGTATCTATTCTTATATGACAGATGACAGTGCTGCCAAGGGCGACCCCCCCCCCTGCCCTTCCCCAAAGGCCTTCCTCGCTCTCTCAGCGGCAAGAGCGAACCGCCCACGCAGGCGACCCCCCCCCCCCCTCCCACAACACACCGCGAATTATCATGTCTGGGACACGCTGGGGTTCGTTGGGGCGCCGGGGGAGGGGGGGGGGGAGGCTGAGGTGACTTTCTCTCTCTCTGTTACTTTTCTTTTTATATCCTCTACGTTTCCTCTGTTTTTTCTATCTATTTTTTTCTCTATGTCTATTTTGTTTCTCTCTATTCCTTTTATCTCTATTCTATGTTTTCTCTCTCTATGCTCTCTCTTTTTCTCTCTTTTCTCTGTCTCACTCACACTTCTCCCTCCCTTTTTATTTTCTCTCCCTATCTCAATTTTCTCTGTCTATATTATCTTTCTCTATTCTCTATTCTCATCCCCTCCCTCTCCCTCACTCTCCCTCACTCTCACTCTCTCTCTCTAGCTTCCTGGAGAGTTACAGCTGACTTGCCATTTCCTTTCCTCGCTGTCCCTTTCTTTCAACCCCTTTTACTTTCACAAAGGCAAATATATATTTGTGTATATATATACACATATTCATGTTTATACAAATGCTTTAATTCACACTTACATCATCTAGTACTCGATTCAATAAATAAATAAATAAATATATGAAATAATAATAGTAAATAAATAAAAGAGAATAACGGATGAAATAGAATAAAAGTCAAGAATCCATAAACACCAATGGACAAGCAAACACAAACAAACCTCAACCACACGCACTTGCACACGCAGACGCAAGCATGAAAACACACACACACCTACACAAAGGACACGCACAGTTGATCGGTGCAGAACCAGGCAAACCCTATTGCATCACAGCACAGTTGAGTAGTGGGTGCGGTGGTGGTTGCAAGGAAGAGAAATTGCATCATAAATTGCTGGTTTATTGCATGCTCCTTGCGTCTAAATTTGGTTACCATGCTGTCTCCTGGGAAGAGGGTTTGTTTAGCCTCACCTGTTGCTTGCGTAAATTTTGTAAATGACTGTCACTCTGGCCTTTGTTATTAATTCATAGTCATGAGAGATATCGGTTAGCATTTTATGTGAATACGTGTGTTAGTGTGTTTGAGAGAGTGAATGGCGATACTCTTGTAGAAAGTATTCATAAAAGGTCTTGTTATGAAAGTAAATTTAGATATTCCGGGAAATTTCCGAAATGTTTAGTACTTTTGGGTGGAGCTAACTCCCTCTCCTTCCCTCCCTCCTCCCTCTCTCTTTCCTTTACTCTTTCTCTTTACTCTTCTCTTCTCTTTCTTTCTCTGCTCTTCTCTCTCCGCAAATACTGCTTCAGCAATTCCCAGATAACTGTACATCCAGGACATGGACTGTCACCCCAATCATATGCTCCAACAAACATAACGATAACAAAAGCACGTTCACCAACAATACACCATCAATAGCAATTACTGGGAATTCCACCGGAAGTCATCAACACCGGACATCCGTTGTTGCAAAAGGAAGGCTCTGCAATGCTCTATACGCAGTTGCACACAAGTGCATGTATGCGGACGCCCGTAGCGCTAACACAGAAGTGCTCATAGAATGCTTATAATTATTGTACAAGTATTAATAGAATACGTGTCTTGCAGATTATCTCTCTTTGCATGTTAACTAGATATATACCATATGTTTTTCATGATATTCCATTATAATGATTATTACACAAATTAGTCTCTTTAAAGGTACTGGAATCATTTAAAGCCTTCATTTCCATCCCTTTATTATCTAGTGTCAAATAAAGTAACACACAAGAGGCGTTTTCATCCCGTCGATTTTTGTAAATAGGGAGGAGGAGGAGGAGGAGGAAAAGGAGGAGGGAGAGGAGGAAGAGAGCTAGTGAAGAAGGGACACAGTTCAACAGAACAACAAAGAGACGTTGAAGAATTCGAAATAATAAAATGCAATAAAAAGATCGGTAAAACGACGAACAGAATGAAATGAACAGACAAGTAACAGGGTATGTGTGGGCGGGGCTTGATGACGTCACCAAGAGGTTAGTCACCGGCCTCTCGCGCGCAAGTCGGACGGCTCTTGTTTCTTGCCTTCGCCTGAAGGTGCTTGCCGTTGCAATGGCCAGAACCAGAGCCCTTTGTTGCATGTCCCCTTGCATTTATCATGTTTGCTCTTGCTGTTCTTCTTTTGTTCTCTTGAATGTTCTCTTGTGAGAAAGCTGTTCTTTCGTGAGTTTTTCTTTTTGTATTTTATTCCGGTATTTCTCGTCTTAGGTTCTGTTATTCTTTATACAATTCTTTGTACACTTTCATTTCAGGGTTTTTTAGGATTTTTATACTTTTTCACCCCTTTTTGTTATGTTCCTGCTACTCCTACTTCCATATTGCCTTTCTTCTCCTCCTTCCTCCTTTATTTTCTCCTTCTGCCCTTCTTCTTGCTCGTTTTCTCCTCGTATTTTGCTTTCTTCTTTCTCTCCTCCCATTTCTTTTTTCTCTTTCTTCTCCATCTCTTTTACTTCCTTTATTCCATTCTACTCCTGTTTCTTCCTTTCCCCCCCTTCATTGTCTTTTTTCCTCGTCCTCATTCTTCTTTATTTCTTCTTCATTCTCTTCTATGTATTTCTTCACTTCCTTATTCATCGTGTTCTCCTCTTCTATTTTTTCTTACCCTCTCCTTTATTTTTACTTCTTCTTTTTGCGTCATTCTCGAGGAGACTTCGATGCTGACCAAGTAGTTAGGTCTCAATGGTCTCTCGACTTTTCCTTTTTTTTCGTTATTTTTGTTTACGAACATGTCCCCAACATACACACGCCCCACACCACACAAACACACAATATCTATCTATCTCTTGACATCCATACATCTCCGTAGAAATTTTCCCCTGTCTCTTCATGCAACATACGTTAAAACTACTTATTTACGTGCGTGTGTATTATGCATAGCTTTCCCAAGGAGTCCATCTGGAACTTGCATGCAACCAATCACTTCCTTTGTAAGATTTCCAAAAGATATTTCTCGTCTCGTGCACGAATTCGGACGCAGCTGACGCCTTGCTCTCACTTGCGAATTTCAGTCACTTTTCATTTCCTGTGTATATGTATTTTTGGGTATTATATTGTCATTTTTAGTCACATATCTACTAATACTTTTGGCAAAAAAAAAAAAAAAATGTGGTCATTTATCAGTCAGTCTTAAGAGAGAGAGAACATAGAGTTTCTTACCTATCTACTAATACTTTGGCAAAAAATATATATTTGTTTATCTATCAGTCAGTCTTAAGAGAGAGAGAACATAGACTTTCTTACCTATCTTAGGTAAAGTTTTCTTTGTTTTTCCACTTTTTCTGTCTGCCCCCTCTCTTTTTCTCTCTTTCTATCTATCTACTGATCGATTTTTTCTCTCTCTTATATACGAATTTGTATGCTTCATGGATTTATAGATTATTAGCCACCTATTTACGAACGCACTTAAACGTATCCCTTATCTATCAGCCAAATATCTATCACCTTCTCTCTCTCTTGTAAACATCAAAACTGCAAATGAAACTCTTGTGTCGTGTCTCGTCCTCTTGCATGTTTCCCCTTTCACCATAATTATCATCTCTCTCTCTTCCCTCTTTTCTCCTCGGCCTGATGGTCTCGTCACGATCTTTTCTCTCGACTTCCCTTTCGTTTTCTGACTCAGGTCTTGCTTTCTTACTTTCTCCCTTTGTTCTGTTCGTTTTCTTTTTTTTCTCTTTCTCTCTCCCACACACATGCATATATGTGTTTGTGTTTGTTTGTTTGTGTTTGTGTGTTTGTTTGTGTGTGTAAGTGTGTGCGTGTGTGTGTGTGTGTTTGTTTGTGTTTGTGTGTTTGGTTGTGTGTGTGTGTGTGTGTGTGTGTGTGTGTGTGTGTGTGTTTGCGTGTGTTTGTGTGTGTGTGTGTGTGTGTGTGTTTGCGTGTGTTTGTGTGTGTGTGTGTGTGTGTGTGTGTGTGTGTGTGTGTGTGTGTGTTCGTGTGTATGTGTGTACATATTTTTCTAGAAGTTAAAATCGGCATTCGTTAACCTTTTTCGATCGCGGATCTTTGCGTCCCTCCAATTCTCTGCTATTAATTGCTTCTTGTCGTTTTTTATCTGTCTTTTTTCTTCTTTTTTTTTGTGACCGACATTTCTTTATTTACCTTGAATTGGCCTTCCTTGCGTCTCCTTTTTACAGATTTTTCAAAAATTTAGTCGCTGTTGTTCTTTGTACTTAATTTCGATTCGTGATTTATTCTCATTTTGAGGAAACGTTATACTATAATCGACTTGCTTGTCACACAAACACAAAAAACACACACATACATTACTAGACGTGCAAAAAAAAATGCTTGGAAACGAGCACCTGTAACACGGACCCCCCCCCACCTTCGACACACACACACACGCATCGAAAAAGAAAAAAAAACAAAAACAAAACTAAAAACACAAATATATAAGAAAAATATTGTGCATTAACGTTTATACGCATACTGACCAAAAAAAAAAAAAATAATAATGATAATAAAAAATAAATAAAAATAAATATTAAGATACTCATTCCCAAGCCATCCACGCCAGGAGACCGCCACTGGCTTTTATCTTCACATTATCATTAGAAAAAAAAAAAAAAAAAAAAAAAATCTTGTAAAGTGAGATCGTTGGCGCAGTTGCCGGTTATGGAATAAGTTTTTTTTTTTACATGTCGTTTACTGACCATAACTAAAAGATACACACACACAGAGAGAGAGAGAGAGGGAGAGAGAGAGAGAGAGAGAGAGAGAGAGAGAGAGAGAGAGAGAGAGAGAGAGAGAGAGAGAGAGAGAGAGAGAGAGAGAGAGAGAGAGAGAGAGAGAGGGAGAGAGAGAGCGGTAGGTAGATAGAAAGAGAGAAAGAGAGGGAGAGAGAAGAAGAAGAAAAGATAATGAATGAGGTTGAAGATTATGGTGATAGTAATAATGACGGTGGAGGTAATAATACCAATGCTGATGATAGGAAGAAGATAGGAAATGAAAGAAGGAGAAAGAAATGAATAAGAAACGAATACAAGAAGAAAAAATGAGGAAAGAAAGAAAGAAGAAAGAACAGGAACAAACAAACGCTCAAAGAAAAAGAAGAATCCAAAGAAAACGAGAAATTCCCTCCAGCCCCCCCCCCCAAAAAAACAAAGAAATAAAAATAATAAAAATAAACGAAAAAAACGAGAATACAAAAGAATATAAATAACTTAAATATGTAAATAAAACACGAGAAAATTCCACCGGCATTCCTCGTGGTTTTTGAAGCTTACGTTGTGTTTTTAGGCCAAAGCACTAACCTCCTTCCCACTCCACTCAAAACGAAACCTTGTATTAGAGATAATAATAAGAGCCAAAAATCTCAGTAATTCCACAGAGACTCTCACGACATTACGTAGCCAGTTAATGCAGGGAGATGACTCAGCCCTTTTATTTATCTTATTTTAGATCTTTTTTTCAAGTGGATAGACAATGTGTACCCTCCATATATCATAGATAGATACAAACATACATGTACGGACGAATCTGTATATGTACGTATACACATAAATACCTACATACCTACATACACACACACACACACACACACACACACACATATATATATATATATATATATATATATATATATATATATACATATATATATGTGTGTGTGTGTGTGTGTGTATTCATATATATTCATATAGATAGATATATAGATATAGATATATGTATATGTATATGTACATACACACACACACGCGCGCGCGCGCGCATATTTATTCATATATACACAAATTCACGCACACACGCATGTATATATATATATATATGTATATATATGTGTGTGTGTGTGTGTGTGTGTGTGTATGTGTACATATACACACATTGTGCATGTGTCTGTACTCATTCCAAGTGTATATATTTACGATGCATGTCGTATTAAGTATTGTTTGTATTAAGTAGGACAGCTCTCTCTGTAAGGATATCGTATATATATATATATATATATATATATATATATATATATATATATATATATATTTATATATATATTTATATATATATATATATATATATATATATATATATATATATATATATATATAATAGATTCCACAGTATTGCGTTCATTTTCACAGTACACCAATCACTCCCGCGTTCCCTTAGGCGACAATCCCCCGGCGTGTCCTTGAAGCAGCACGAAACGGTTCGCTAAGCAGAGGAAGTTTGCACGGTGTTGCAGTCGGTTTGTTTTCACATGATTTCGATTTTATTTATCATTATTATTATATTTTTGTTTTATTTTCACTATTTTCTCACTGCGACACAAACAAACAAACAAATAAAACAATCATCTGCCCTCAAAGCACATGTTAATTCGATTTTTTTAAACTCCTTAACTGAAGCTTTTTTTTTTTTTTTTTTTTATCATTGTAAACCGAGCTTGAGGATACATCGGGGTTGTCAGTCGGGCTAAAAGTTTCATATAATTGGATGTTTTTTATATGTATCGCTCGTCTTTTGGTTGTTCCTTTAATGGGAGAAAAGATTTAGATTAATATACTGATTAATTCTCATCTATATGGATATTCTCTCTCATTTTTCTTTTCTATCTCTGTCATTCGGTCTCTCTCTCTCTCTCTTCCTTCCTCTCACTCTCTCTCACTCCCTCTCATCCTCTCCCTCTCCCTCTATCTCCCCTTTTCCATCTACGTACCCTATTCTCTCTCTTCAGATTTTCCCCCTTTTTTCTTTGGCCTCTGACCACAACATTTTGGCGTTCATCCCGTCACTGTAACCTTCACCATAACCCTCCCAGTGGCGCGGTGACTCGTTCTCTGAGCACACAGGCGGAGTAAGGCATCTGGACGCTCCAAGTATCTCTGGGAAGTCGACGTGGAAATGGAGGAGGTGTGTGGGATGGTTCAGGTTTAGAGATAGACGTTCTTACACTCATGTAGCTGTTTCAACTTTCACAACACGGGCAAAAATGCAAACACAAGAATGGAATGGCAAGTGCACCAAAGTACACACACACACACACAAACACACACACACACACACACACACACACACACACACACACACACACACTCACATACGAGTACATATAAATACACAGGGATACACCCGCATCCACACACTCCTTTTAAAACACACAACAGCTCCAGAAAAACAAAATAAATGGCACGAAACACGTAACCATACACACATATTTGGATTAGAATCTGACGTGCACAAACATAGATAAAAAACCAACGACAAACAAAGGGACAAATGAAAACAAAATAAGAATTAAGTCCAGTTTGAAACACTTTATCGTTCAAGACGTATGTTTTAATTTTGCAAATTTATGCATGCGACCTTAAACAAAAGTCGCAATACGCAAAAAGGACCTTTGCAAGTGCTGACAATATACAATGTACCCCCCCCCCCCCTACTATTATTTGTCTCTTCGTCTCGTACCTCCTCGCCGCTCCCCCCCCCCCCCCCCCCTCCCTTACTTTGCACTCTTTTTTTTCCTTCCATCCTTTTGTTCTGCTCATTCTTCTGCCTTTTGTCTCAATCGCTCTTCATTTTGCTCTCATTCTACATTTTCTTTACATACGTTCAGTACATCCATATATATGTACATATATATAGAGTGATGGGAGCATCAGGCAATGAGTGAGTAAGAGAGGTGTCGTGGTTAGGTCAGTGGTAATAATTGCTAAAAATAACGAGCGGGAAATGATCTGTGATCGTGCTACATAAGAGAAAGATTCGTGAATATACAGAGCTTATAAGGGAGTCTATAAAAATCAGTATTGGACCATACATACATGGACCTTTTAAGCTAAAAGGAATGCCAGAAAGGACCAACTAGGAAATACAAGGTTCCATTACCGTGCTGAATAAGATGCTCATCGAGAATGCCACAGCAGATAGAAACAGCGGTAAATAAAAGATAATAATCATCCCCTCCCCCCCTACCAGAAAAAGAATAGCAAATTGCGAAATCATTAGAAAATGACAAGCATCACCTGTCCCCATACCCACAGGACGCCGAGTAACCCTCAAGGATATTCACTAAGGAAGAGCCAAACCATCACAGAATCAGGGAGGTATAAACATGGCTACTATAAAGCGACAAGTATATTCAGCCAGCCACTCAATAGAAGATCCGCCAGATAAACTATCCATTAACAAAATCGAGTGCCAGACTCCGGCCGCAACTGCCGCGGTCGGCCGAGTGCCCACATCACCCGCCTCCTTCCCTCAACCCCTCTGCTGCAAGCCTACAATTTATGCACCTTATAATGCATGGGCTCATTATAATGGAGTGCGTATGTGCGCTCAGGCAGACGCTGTTCAAGCGTTTGCGCTCGAGTGCGAGCGCGTGTGCACGGAAGTGCGCAGGTGTATGCGTGTTTGTGTGCACGTGTCCTTGTGTGTGTGTGTGTGTGCAAGAGAAGCAATACACATGCGCACCAAAACTTATGATGTGTGTATGTATATTTATGTATATGTATGAATGTGTATGTGTATGTATATGTATGTATATGTGTAGGTGCGTGTGTATATGTATGCGTATATATGTGTATATGTGTATATATATATATATATATATATATATATACATATATATATATTTGTGTATATGAATATATATGTATATATATGGTTATGGGTATGTGTGTGTGTGTGTGTGTGTGTGTGTGTGTGTGTGTGTGTGTGTGTGTGTGTGTGTGTGTGTGTGTGTGTGTGTGTGTGTGTGTGTGTGTGTATGTGTGTGTACATGAATGCATGTGTATGTATATGTGTATGTATTTGTGCATATGTACGTGTATGTATATATGTATGTGTATATGTATGTGTATGTATATATGCATGTGTATATGTATGTGCATGTATAGGTGTATAAATATATATGTGGGTTAACACTAATGTATACTCATAAACATATGTGCACATACACGTATATATATATATATATATATATATATATATATATATATGTATATATATATATATATATATACATGTATGTATATACATATATGTATACAAATATATGCATATACATACATACATATATATGAATGTATGTACATGTGTGTATGTATATATACATATGTATTTACATATATTTATATGTATAGATATTTATATATACATTTACATATATATGCATACATATATTTATATGTATACATATACATATATATATATACATACATATATATATATATATATATATATTATACACAAACACACACACACACACACACACACACACACACACATATATATATATACATATATATATACATATATATATATATATATATATATATATATATATATATATGCACACGCACACGCACACACACATACATATAAATACTGAGAGACAGACAAACAGAGAGGCAAATATAAAGAGAGCACTAGACAGACAGACAGGAAGTCAGAAATAAGTAGAGAAACAAATAAATACTGTATAAAGAAAAAGAAGCGAAAATAAATCAATGAACTAGAAAGGTAATTCACGTAATTTATCTTAGAACACTTGCAACACTGATCTCTGGACATCTCTTATTTACAGACCCACACACACACACACACACTCGCGTGCACGGACACACACACACACACACACACACACACACACACACACACACACACACACACACACACATATATATATATATATATATATATATATATATATATATATATATATATAACTGTTTGTGACGTTAATGACGAAGAAACAAAAAAAGACGACAAAAAAAGACAGCCAGATCGAGACAGGTTAGGGAGAGACCAAGAGAGACACCTAAAGAGAACTAGTTCTTTTCCATCATAAAAAAAAAAAAAAAAAAAAAAAAAACACTCAACGGGAGAAAAGATAGAAAAGATAAGATTTATCACTCACCCCCCCCCCCCCCCCCGTGCAAAGAGAAACATAGGCGCTTTATATACTTTGTTCGTTTTATTATTGGATATTCGTGTTGCTACGGGGACCGGCTGTGTAATATACCACGAATCGTTTCGTATTAGAACGCTCACTTATCAGATTTATTCGTTCGTCAACTTTCGCCGCTCCGAAACTCTGCATTTGTGACTTTGTTATGAACTTCAAACACAAGGTTAAGCTTTCGGTATGTTTTGTCTTTGTTTTTTTCTTAAGGCATGGATGTGCATAATGCATTTTGCTCACTTTCATTCATAAAGCTGAATTTCGTAGGTGAAGAATTTATCAACTGACTGACATTTATGCATATGAGTCCCGCCTACCGGTTAAGTGAGGCCGGTATCTTCCAGTCTCATAAAACCTCTTTTTTATATGATAATTGAGAAAAGAGAGAAAAAAAAAGTTTCATTTTTATTACTGCACTGCTACAAACTTTTTTTAAGAGATTGAATGGCAACAGGGTTTTTGGAATCATAACTGGTAAAATATAGTCAACGAACGTGTACAAATTAATAAAAGTATGTATAGAGAGAGGATGATCGACATACATACATATATTCATATATTCATATGTATACACCCACCCACACACACACGCACACACTTATCTATATACTGATAGACAGTCAAACAGATATGCAAATATAAAGAGAGCACTAGACAGACAGAGAGAAAGTCAGAAATAAGTAGATAAACAACTACACACAAAACAAAGACAATAAATACTGTGTAAAGACATATAAGCGAAAATAATTCAATAAACTTTTAAGGCAATTCACGTAATTTATCTTAGAACACTTGCAACAACACTGATCTCTGGACACATTGACGCAAAGAAGCAAAACAAAGCAAAACGAGAAAGTAAAGAAAACAGATTTTGCATGTACCGTATATATTTTCTGCCTAGGTTGGCACACGCACAACATAGGAAAAAGGATACTAAATACATCCTACTTATACTCATCTACAAAGGCAACACGCAATAGTACAAATTCATTAATTGCCTTCATTAATTGTACAGAAAAAAAATCACACAGAATTGCCATGCTCCCGAATTCTCTCTCTTGTTATAGTAAATTATTTTCATGGATTTAGATGGCTAAGTTACGAGGGACTTGGAAATAAAAGATATCACAGCCGAATTTTCGCGTATGTAGCAAATGCAC
>NC_061833.1:499515-509515 GCF_019202785.1 Penaeus chinensis
TTTTTTTTTTTTTTTAGTAAAAAGATCACTGAGATAACTCGAAAACGGGAGGAAAGATTTTATTCCTGGGTAGACTCAACTGACTCCATGACTCCCGTCAGTTATGTATGGAAGGAAATCAACAAGATTAAAGGCAATACATACAGTGTAACCCCCCCCCCCCCACCCCACCCACACCCAGAAAAGGTAGTGAGAACTTCTCTTGATAATCCCCCATTATTCATACGCTGATGAGGCTGATGCACCATTTTCAAGAGAAGAACTCTTTGCAGCCATTAAGACTGGCATATCCACTGCACCTGGAGATGATGGCAACACTTATGATATCATCTTGCTTTTCTTGCAGAGGTACAGTTAAAGGGCAGAAATCCTCTTCTTGATCTCTTCAACTTGACCTACACGCCATGCATCTTGCCTACTACTTGAGACAAGCAATCATGATTCCCATTCCAAAACCAGGTCAGCCTGATGAGTACAGACCCCTCACTCCCGCCAGATCATCTCCATTCCCCCTCTTTCCCTTATATTCAGTTTCTATCCCTTGGTCATTTACCCCTTTCCCAGTAAGTGCCCCCCCCCCCCCCACAACAGGTTGATGAGTCATCTCGTCTCTCCTTTCCTTCTTTCTTTTATCACGCTTCGTTTCTTCTCTCTGTTCTGCATTTCCCTGTGTCTTTCTGTTTATTTGCATTCTTTATTTATTGACGTTTTTCTTTGTTACTTCTATCTGTTTGTCTCTGCCTCTGCTTCCCTCTCCTCTCTATTTCCCTCTCTTCTCCACTCCCTTACTCTCTCGCTCTATCTATCTATCTATAGGTCTGTCTATCTATCTATCTCTCAATTTATCATAAAGTTTATACAGTGATTTTTTTTTTTTTTTTTTTTTTTTTTTTTTTTTTTTTTTTTTTTATACAGGTAGAGCCTCGATGATATTATTAGAAAAAGTGTATCCTTACTGTTACTCTTTTTTGAAAGGTCACTTGCACTGCAGTAAAAAGAACGATTTGAAATAACGAGAGAGAGAGAGAGAGATTTGATTTGATTTGATAAAATGTATTTACTGAACAGTGTACATGCCCTGCAAAAAGCCAGGGTAAGATACCAAAGTATTTATCCAAACTGGCTGTGCTTCTATTTGTGTAGTGGGTACTTTGAAACAGCGTTATATACATCAGTAAGTGCTAACAGACTAAGTAATGGGTAAGATTATGCGCCTTGGGCGTCTTGCACAGTTTGGGTGGGGATATCAACTGCATCCTGTACATATTGTATAATGTATTGATATCCTATGCGTAGCCTAGTCAATGAAACCTCCTGTCTCCGAGACAATCCATGATACGTAATGAACTTTAGTTCTGTTCTTGCAGTCCTGGATTTAGGCACTATCAATTTATCAATATGGGCATATACATGAGTTATGTGTAGGTCTATCTCTGGAGGATTAAGATCTTTGCTTGGCAGGGCTTTTGGGTTGAAGTTGAGTAATGATATTGCCCACTTGTTGACAGAGAGTTTCTTTTGCAAAATGGAAGAACCTAGGAGAGGATAGCGAGCATTAAAATCCCCACACAATAAAGCAGTATCACTATGTATTATGCAGACAGGAGGATTAGGTACCATTTCACTATCATGCGGATTATATACATTAATGATGCTGATATATTTACCATCAAGAAGTATTTTGATACTAAGATATTCAGCACATGTGTTTTCAATATTGTCACCAATCACTTTCACATGTGTTATGATTATCATCCATCACTTTCGATGGAATTGAGACCTTGACATAAATGCCCAGTCTTCTTGTGGAGGGATTAGTAATATTTTGTCTGTTATAGTATGAGTATCCCGCATTGTTTTTTTTGTTTTTTTTTTTCTTTGCGAAACGAGCACATCCTGAAGGCAACACACATCTTCAGAGTGAAGGAACAGGGAGGGAGCTGCCTTGCGTTTCTGTAACCTGTTTATGTTCAAGGCAATGCATTTCAAGGGATTACTTGGAGACTTTGATTACTTGACCATTTCCAAGGCCCACTGCAGGTTGAGGAACATGAATATCGTTTCTGGAGCTGAGATTGCTGAGCCATCTGTTGGTGCATCGTGAACTTCCTCTGCTCCATCTGTCGGAGCAGCAGTTGTAGCAGATCCTTCATTTCTCCGTTGGACTCTTGTCCGAGGACCGAGCTGCAGCTGCCGAAGCTGATGCAACAGATGGTAGGTGCTGAAGCTGGTGCTGTGGCTTTTACTCCTGTTGGTGCCGGTGCCATTGCTTCCTTTGCAGGCCATCACTGTTGGGGATTCCCCCTCATCATGAAGGCGGGGTCAAGGATGGTTTTTTTTTTTTTTTTTTTTGGGTGGGGGGCTGTCATATTGAGTGTTTCTATTCCTACCTTTGGATGTCATGCGCACAATGGAGCATTGGCATTATTCTCTTATCGGCTGTTCAAGCATTCCCGAGGGATACTTTTAGCTTCGGAAATCTTACCGACCATTCTGAACTTTCCTGAGGGAGAGCGCAGTGCCGGCATCGCGTTGCGTCTCGTGGACAAGCACGCGCTCCGTGGCACCGCTTCGAGCAATTAGAGCAAACGGGTCAGGGATCTGAAGACGTCATGACGACTCTCTTGGGAGAGAGAGAGAGAGAGAGAGAGAGAGAGAGAGAGAGAGAGAGAGAGAGAGAGAGAGAGAGAGAGAGAGAGAGAGAGAGAGAGAGAGAAAGGAGAGAAAGAGAGATAGAGGGAGGGAGGGAGGGAGGGAGGGTGATAAAGAGATAAAGGGAGAGAGAGAGAGAGAGAAAGACAGACAGACAGAGAGAGACAGGAGAGAAAGAGAGAGAGAAAGAGAGAGAGAAAGAGACACACACACACACACACACACAGAGAGAGAGAGAGAGAGAGAGAGAGAGAGAGAGAGAGAGAGAGAGAGAGAGAGAGAGAGAGAGAGAGAGAGAGAGAGAGAGAGAAAGGAGAGAAAGAGAGATAGAGGGAGGGAGGGAGGGAGGGAGGGTGATAAAGAGATAAAGGGAGAGAGAGAGAGAGAGAGAAAGACAGACAGACAGAGAGAGACAGGAGAGAAAGAGAGAGAGAAAGAGAGAGAGAAAGAGACACACACACACAGAGAGAGAGAGAGAGAGAGAGAGAGAGAGAGACAGACAGAGAAGACGGGAGAGAAAGAGAGACAGAGAGAGCGAGAGAGAGCGAGAGAGAGAGAGAGAGAGAGAGAGAGAGAGAGAGAGAGAGAGAGAGAGAGAGAGAGAGAGAGAGGGAGAGAGAGAGAGAGAGAGAGAGAGAGGGAGAGAGAGAGAGAGAGAGAGGGAGAGGAAGAGAGAGAGAAAAAAGGAAAAGAGAGAAAAAATAAGAGAGAGGGAGAGAAAGCACAAACAAAAGCACAGTACAGATCACGAATCAGGCTGCAATGAAACGGGCAAAAGGCCACCACGATTGCAGTTGCGGTGACCGGAAAAAAAAGAAAAAAAAATCCCAGAATTGTATTTACTCTGCGTACAGACTGATCGATTGATCTCAAAATGTATCTGAATATGTTCTTACCGTGTGTGTGTGTGTGTGTGTGTGTGTGTGTGTGGTGTGTGTGTGTGATTACACACACACACACACACACACACACACACACACACACAAACACACACACACAGACACACACACACACACACACATATATATACATATATATATATATATATATATATATATATATGTATGTGTGTCTGTGTGTGTGTGTGTGTGTACATAGGTATGTATATATACATACATTTAGATAGATAGAGTTAGATAGCTATATACTGTATACCATTATTATTCCGCAGCCCACCATTCCGCTGTAGGACGTAGGCGTCTCCGAATTCATTACCGAGAGACTGTTGGCAGTACCACCCTCACCCGCGTAGATACCCTTCCCATCACATCCCGGACCCCCCCCCCCCCCCCCCCCCCCCCGTGCCCAGTCGTTGGTTCGTCGCCATCGCCCCATCAGTGGGCGTGGCATTCCCCGACCACGCAGGGGCCAACCTGAGTGCCTGTCCTCTGAAAAAGGGACCCCTAACACAAAGGTCGCCTACAGTGCCTCACAGCACGTCTGGGAGTGTGCGTAGGATCTTTCGTGTTTGATTTTATCTTTCTTTGAATCACTTTAGAATTTATGATTATGTGAATATTATCACACGCTGGATCAATAAACAACTGACAGGTCTGGGAAGACGTGATTATCAAGGTAACACAGACCCTTGAAGAACAGGTCACAAGGTCACGACAGGACACTGTTCACCATACACTCTAGTATCGTGACGTTAGCTGGAGAGAGAGAGAGAGAGAGAGAGAGAGAGAGAGAGAGAGAGAGAGAGAGAGAGACAGAGAGAGAGAGAGATTGAGATTGAGAGAGAGAGTATATAACAATAAAAATGATGATAACAATAATGATAATGGTAATAGCGATGTTAATGATAATGTTAATAATAGTGATGATGATAATGCTGATCTACTAATAATAATGATAATGATAATAATGACACAACTACGGATAACAATGATAGTGAGAATAATAATAACAATGATAAAAATAATAACAATCATTACAAAGTTGATGAAAATAATAAAGATAATAATGATAATGATGATCACGATCATCATAATAATAATGATAGTAATAATAATAATGATAATGATAATGATAATGATAATAATAATGATAATGATAATAATAATGATAATGACAATAATGATAATAGTAATAATAATAACGGTAATGATAATAATAGTAAATAATAATATCAATGATGATGACGATGATAATAATGACAATAATGATAATTATAATGGTAATAATAATATAATAATAATAGCAATAAGTATAAAAAATAATAGTTATGTACTAATTATGAAAAATAATATTTATGTAATAATGATAATAATAACAATAATGATAATAAAGATAATGATAACCATAATTCTACTAACAATATCAGTAATGATAACAATCATACAAAAAAAAATGAACTTTACCGATAGTGATAATGATAATGACGACAATAAAAAGAATAACAACAGTGATAATAGCATGACCAGAAAGAAAAAACAAAAAAATACTCCGATGACAAAAACGTCAAGACTAGTATTTCTTCCAGTTAACCTTGATGACGTCACTGCTACTTATGACGTCAGTAGTTGCACAACCTTCTTTTGTTTTATTTTCCTTTTTCGCTTTCTCTCCGATTTCCTCCGGATGTGGATAGTTGAGGGCATCAAAGAATTATAAGTTTATGGACAACATATGCTGAAATGTTGATACATGTTTATCGTATCACTCGATAAAAAATAAAAATCATTCGTGATTTTTTTGTCCTTTTTTCGTCTTTTTTCATCACTGTTGCTGATGTTTTTATTATCATCATTATTATAAATATCATTATTGTAATATCATATTCTTCATCATTATTATTGATATTACTATTATTATCATTGTTTTTGTTATTATCATGATCATAATTTGTATACAGTTATTGTTTTCATTGTAATTATTATTATTATTATTATCATCATCATCATCATCACCATCATCCTCAATCATCAGTATCGTTATCATTATTATTATCATTATCATTATCATTATTATTATTATTACTTTTATTACTATTATTATTATTATTATTATTTTTATTATTATTATTATTATCACTATTATTATTATTATTATTACTATTACTATTATTAGGATTATTACTATCACTGTCATTTTTGTTATCATTATTCTTACTATTTATTTATTTATATATTTTCATTATCATTATTACTATTATCATTGTTATTATTATTGTTATTATTATTATCATTATTATTATTATTATCATTATTATCATTATTGCTGTAGTTGTTATTGTTGTTAATATTATCATAATTATTATTATCATCATTGTCATTAGCATGATAATAATGATAATCATTATTGTTATCATTATCATCATAATCATATATTATTATCATTAATATTACTATTTTCATAATCATTATCATTTCATTATTATTATCATTAATTGTATTATATTATTATAATATTTATCAATATTACCATCATTATTATTATCGCAATTATTATTACTACTATTTTATTATCAACAACATTATTATCATTACCATTATCATTGTTATTGTTATCATAATTATCCCTATCATAATAATTATCATCATTGTTATTATCAAGAATATTACTATCATTATTATTATTATTGTTATTATTATTAGTAGTAGTATTACTGTTAGTATTATCATTATTATCATAATCATTATTCTTGCTTTTGCCATTATCATTATTAATATTGTTATTATCATTATAACAATCATTGTAATTATTATTAGTAGTATTATTGTTGTTATCATCGTTATTGTTTCATTGTTATTATTATTATTATCATTATCATTCTTATTCTCAACTTTATCCTCCTCACCATCATAATCCTCATTAATATAATCATAATCATTACTATTATCATTATCATTACTATCATCATTAGCATTAAACCTATCCTCTGTCCTGGCATCGATAACACAAGCGCTGTATATCACGTCCTGAATGTCACGTGATATGCTCTTTACGATGGATTCCTGCTGTCGCTATTATGCATGTTTCCTTCTATAGTCGAAATATTCAAGTATTCGAGTATTTCAAGTATTCCTTCACTTCTCTTTTGGTTGTAGTGAGTGCTCCTCTCACAATGGGTATCATAATGCTGCTTTCATATCTCTTTTTTTTTTCTGTGTGCGTGAAGTCTAAGTTAGTTTTTTCTTTCTTTTTCGTTTTGTGTTATCTTAAATTTTGGTGTGTTTGTCAGTAGGCATAGGCACATCTGTTGTTCCTAATTGTAATATCTGGCCTGTTTGTACCTGTGTGCTGTTATTGTTATTATCATTACCATTATTACTACTATTGTCATTATTATTATTATCATTATCATTAATATTGTAATTATCATTATTATCATCGTTATCATTATTAACATTATAATTTTCAATTTATAATAATAATGATAGTGATAATAGCAATAACAATAATGATAGTGATAATGATAACATAATTATTATTATTATTATCACCATAGTAGTAGTAGTAGTATCCTTGTTATTGTTATTATCATTATTACTATTATTATCGTTATTATCATTATCATTATCATTAGCATTACTATTGTTATTATCATTATTATTACTAACATTATTATTATAATTGTTATTATTATCATTATTATCATAATCATTATCATTACTGTTATTATTATTATTATTATCATCATTATCATTTCCATCATTACTATCATCATTTTTATTACTGTTGTTATCATTATCTTGTTGCCCTTGTTATAATCCCTATTATCATCATTGTTACCCTTGATCGTTATTTTCATTATTTCCTATATTTTAAACCAATTTAATTTACATATCATAATTCCTTAAAAGATGATTCACTTCATTAATTCTCAAAATTGATATGAGAAACATTACCTTTAAAAAAATATGAAAATACATATATAAGGATACATAAACGGTACAAAAGAAGTAAAGTACAAAGTTAACACATATATAAATACTCATGGACATTACTATCATCGTCTTCTGTTCACATAAGGAGATTAACACACACATGCGCAAGGCCATACACACGCACAAACAACGCATATACACAAACATTCAAACACACACACAGACTCAAATATCCAAACACACACACAGACATAAATATTCAAACACACACATACACTCACACAGACTTTCAAACACACACTCAAACACACACATCTAGTATCACAAAACCAAAAAGGCCCGCGTTGAAGCAGTTGGGAGAACAATCCTTTTTCATAAAATTTTCCCAAACAATAACTATTTTGGCAACACGACAGGAAATGAATCACACAAAATAAAATTTTGCGACATTTTGCTTCCTCAAAAATAACTTTATGTTCAATGATTCCTTAAAAACAGGTTTTAAATCCCTTTCCCTTTTGGCCCCACAGCCTACCTTTTCCCGGGTTGGGTGTGGATGTTCCAGCGTTTGTTTGTTTTTTTCCTTCTTTTTCTTTTATATAATCATTTATTTCTGTTTTATTCTCTTTTGTCTTGATTCCTCCTTCGTAGTTCGTTCCAAAATGTCTTCTTTTTAAAAATCTTTTCCTCTTCTCTCATGTCTTCTTTCTTTTCTTCCTCCTCTTCTCCATCTCATTCGCCCGATTCCTTCACTTTTTCCCTTTTCTATTTTTTTGTAATGTTTTTTACAAAACTGACCTCTAAAAACGTTTATCTCTCTGTCCCCCCCTCTGTCTCCCCCCTCTTTCTCTCCCTCCCTCTCTCTCTCTCTCTCCTCCCTCTCTCTCATCTCTCCTCCTTCTCCCCCTCTCTCTCTCTCTCCTCTCTCTCTCCTCTCCTCTTCCCTCTCCCCCTCTCTCTCCCCCCTCCTCTCTCTTTTCTCCCTCCCCTCTTCTCTCACCTCCTCTTCTTCCCCTTTTCTCTCTCCTCTTCTCCCCCCCCCGCTCTCTCTCTCTCTCTCTCGACTCTATCTTTCTCTTTCTCTCGCTCCTCTCAATCCCCTCTCTCTCTCTCCTCTCCTCCAAATCTCTCTCTTTCTCTCCCCCCCTCTCCTCTCCTCTCTCTCTCTCTCATCCCTCTCTCTCCCTCGCCCTCCTCTCTCCTCTCCTTCTCCTCACTCTCTCTCTCTCTCTCTCTCTCTCTCTTCCTCCTCCTCTCCTCCCCTCTCCCCTCTCTCTCTCTTTCTCCCCTCCCCCCCCCCCTCTCTCCTCATCTCATCTCTCTCTTCTCCTCTCTCTCCCTCGGTCCTCTCTTTTCTCTCTTTTTTTCCCTTTCTCCCTCTTCTTCTCTCCCCCTCTCTCTCTCCTTCTCCTCTCCTCTTCTCTCTCTTTCTCCGCCCCCCCACTCCTCTCTCCTCTCCTCTCTCTCCCTTTTCCCTCTCTTCTCTCTTTTCCCCTCTCTCTCTCTCATCTTCTCCTCTCTCCCCAAATTCCCTCTCTCCCTCCTCTCTCCCCCCTCCTCCCCTCTCCCTCCCTCTCTCTCTCCTCTCCTCTCTCTCTCCTTTTTTTCTATTTTTCTTCTCCCCCCTCCTCTCTCTCTCTCCTCCCTCTCCTCTCTCTCTCCCTCTCTCTCAACCCCCCCCCCCCCCAAAAGAAAAAAAAAAAAGGGGGAAGCAAAAAGAAAAAACCCCGCACCACCTCTCTCTTCTTCTCTCTCCTTGCAAATGAATCAGCAACATGGCGGATGAAAGCCAAGAAACAGAAGTCTCTTGAGTTGTGGCAACCTTTCTCCTGCACGCGACCGGCCGGAGATTCATTGGGGTTGATCGGGTTCGCGAAGATCGAGCGGGGGGTTTCGGTCCGTTTCCTGCGATTTTGGGGGGGGCGTTTGTCCGGGTGAAAACACAAACACCCCCCGTGTGTGTGTGGTGTGTTGTGTTTTTGTGTTGTGTGTGTGTGTGTAAGGCATATATGTGAAAATATATATATACATATATATATAAATATATTATATAATATAAACCGGTATATATATATATATATATATAAAATAAATATATATATTGTGGGGTGTGTTTTGTTGTTTGGTGGGGGGTGTGTGTGTTGTGTGTGTGATAGGCAAATGTATATATATATATATAATAAATAATATAAATATATATATATATATATATTATATTTATATATCAATATATATAATTAAAATAAATATATATGTGTTGTGTGTGTATGTGTGTGTGTGTGTGTGTGTATGTGTTTTTTTGGGTGTGCAAGGTGTGCATTTTGTGTGTGTGTGTGGTGTGGTGTGTTTTGGGGGCGGGTTTTGGGTTTGGGGAGTATGTTTTGTGTGGGTTTGTGCATGGGGTGTGTGTGTGGTGTGTGGTCCCTGTATAAAGTGGGTCTGTACATACACATACCTGTGTATGTATGTATGTCTTTGTATAAATTTTAGCCCATGTTTCGCTTGATTCAGATATT
>NC_061833.1:524515-527015 GCF_019202785.1 Penaeus chinensis
CACCCACCGAAATGTTTATTTACGGATATCTATTTCAAAGGCATATCAGACATAGCAAAAGTTAGTGTTTATAAATCAAATTATGATAGACATCTCCCAATGGTTTGTTCGTTTAAATGTTCACAATCCAATGAGGAGGAAGGGTTTAACCAGGGATATCACCACCGTTATTCTGACTCGCGCACAGGAATGTTGAGTGACGAGTGTTCAAAATCTTGTTTTACCCGGAAATGGAAGGTTGTAATGTCTCATACTTGAATTACTATATCTGTTGATTCCAAATGAATCGAACTGTGGTAATTCAGAGGAGTCCTTGCTTTCATCTCACACGCAGAGACAGCGAAAGGAAAATGAAGCGAGCCAACACGCCATATTTACATCAGCCGTTGGTATTAGGAAATATTTATTTATTTATTGGCCCGTGGATACAGCAACACATTTTATCGAGGGAGGCAATTCCGACTGTGCCAAGTAATGAATTGCGAAAGAAGCAATAGACCAGAGCAAAATGTAGGAAAGGGAAATTGTGAAAATTATAAGGGTGGGATCAATGACTTATTGTCCACGTAATACCGAAAAATACCGGGGTGTGGAAGTGACTGTGTCCATTCTGTCTCACGATTATTTTTATTGTATTTATCGTATTTATCATTGAGTCATAATTAGTAGGCGAAGGGAGGGTTAAAATTAAAGTTAAATTGGAATTGAGTTATTAAAAAAATATATATTCGTGTACTTTTCTGATATTTTTAACTGCTAATATGAAAGCTATTGTTGTATGCCACCTGTTTCTTATTGATAGACCAAAGAATATAAGAAATTGGCTAAAACTGCTTTTATGACCGTTGTATCCTCGGCCCCCCAAGCAGAGGAACAAATGCAATCCATTCCACGAGCCTTGAGACCGGTAAGTCGTGCTCCTCCGATCTCAATCAGGCAAGACAAAAAAGGCTTTTCTCGGAGTTCCCTCAAAATCCGAAAGCCCGGAAGGCGGCGGCGAGAACGAGGTAATATTAGCATCATTTGACTGATCTGGACAAATTGGCAGCAGTAAATTTGTAGAATATAGTTTATTGTGTATATGATTTTGTTTTCGATACGAAAATAATAACAATAAAAATACTGATAGTTATTTTTATTATTATAATAATAATTATTGTTATTATGATGATGATAATGATGATAATGATAATGATAATAATGCTAATAATAACAATAATGATAATAATAATGATGACAATAATAGTAATAATAATAATAAATACCAATAAAGATAAAAATAATGATGGTGAAGATTATGATATTATCATCATTATTATTGTTCTTCTGTATTATCATTATCATTACCGTCAGTATTGTTACTTTTATCTTAATCACCATCATTACTTTACTATATTTTTGTACTATATCATGATTTTTATAAATATCATTGTTATCATTATCACTGCCATCATTCTCAATATTATCATCATTACTGCTTTCATCCTCTTTATCACCACGCATCATTATGATTGTAGAATACACATAAACAAACAAACACGTAAACACATTCCCATTCTCAACAACATGAACCTGAAACCCCCCAAAAAAAATCTGACAAATAAATGCAATACCTTTTGGCGAAGTGACAGGCTGTATAATCATTTTTCACCTGTGTTATAAATTTGCGTGCGACTGTGTATTTTTGCAGGGCGGGGACCACAAGCCCAAGGTCTTTTTTCGTGGGACGCAGAGTCATGCAGGCGCTCAGTCACAAAGGCGCACAACAGGCGGGTGTGTGTGGTTTGGAGCTGATGTGGTTATTTGCATGCATTACATGCATATGTAGTACGTATATGTGTATGTATATGTTGCGTGTGTATGTATGTAAGTACTTATGTGTGTGTGCGTGCGTGCGTGTGTGTGTGTGTGTATGTGTGTGTGTGTGTGTGTGTGTGTGTGTGTGTGTATGTGTGTATGTGCGCGCATATACGTAGAGTAAATATATATATATCTTCGCGAACATGAACATGAGTGTGTAAGTGTACACATGCATATACTGAACACATACGCCACAGACATGGTTTTTGTGAGTTTATCTGATGCGCGTTTTACTTTATCTGACATTAATTTTAATCCACCACAATCATTCGGTTTACGTTCTGAAATATCACGCGGCATCAGCTGTGATATTTCAAGCATCTTTCCTCAACAACAGGAAAAAAAAAAAAAAAAAAAAGTCGGAATGCGGCGAATGTGGTTACATCACCAATTCTTTGACGCTCGTTCTGCCCCCAAGTCTTTAATTCATGTACATTTTACGCGCATGACTCACGCCTCCCTCGCATAATGCATGACATTGGCGAAGGACACGAGAATGAAGAAAAATTGATAAGAAATAAATGATAGAACGAAGTCGAAGTCGATGTCAACAGTGCATCCGAACGTAGATTTTTGTTTTAATTACAAGCACGGATCGTTGATTTATCTATCAATATTACGTCAAGATATTAATAAAACT
>NC_061833.1:542015-547015 GCF_019202785.1 Penaeus chinensis
AAATTACTGTCTGATATTTCACCACAAATGTATCTAAGTTTCCTTTTAGTTTTGCTGAAATTTTGGTGTATTCACCCATGGTGTATGTATTATACTAACATAAACTTGTTCTTTTAAACTTTTTTTTTTGAATACGCATTTTTTGTTCTAAGCTTATGTTCTAAGAGGATAAAAGCTGGTTTACATGTTAGTTTAACAGCTGTTTGTCCATTATATGAGTACCAGTAGAAAGAAATTCTAACCTAACATCAGGTTGATATTGAAAAGACTTACTGGATGAGTAATGAAGACAGAAAATCAGATTGTATCAGATTGTATCAGTTTAGTATAGGATGTATATTTTTGACAAGCAGGTATCGGAGCTTTCTTGTGTTTGATTCGTACATCTTATGCTGTTTCTTATAAGTGTTGTTTTTATTATTTATGGAAAACCGATTTGGTTTGCAAAATGTAATGTTTCCAGCCTGGAATTTGCCTGTTACCCAAACAATTTCAGCTGATATTTGGTGCCTTTATCTCACTTGTTTTCAACCATTTTGAGTAATAAAACAATTTGTTTCCTGTTTTCATTGGTTTTACAGTGCTTGTGTAAGGTTCTATATTTTTCTGCAATTACTGCATGAGTCCTAAGCTATTCATATAGTGATAGGTTACATTGTGGTGCAAAAAAAATTCTACTGTAAACTTATTCACAATGCAATATTCACAATGCAATATATAATGTTTCTGACCTATTGTTAGGGATATTATTTAATAAATGTGTACATTTCTGTTAGATTACAAATCAGATTGGTACTTCATCTAGTCTATTTCAAATATGATATCCATTGTTAGTCCTTTCATGTTATTTGTATATAATACCAATAATAATCAATAATTTTTTTATTTAAAATTTAATCAAGCAATTAAAAGGGTTCTTAATATTATTTTAATTATTAGTAGTAGTATTGGTGTTATTGTTTTTTATTGTCATTATTATTGTTATTGTTGCTGTTGTTGTTTTTATTGTTGTTATTATCATTATTATTATTATTGTTATTGTTGTTATTATTATTATTGTTATTATTATTATTGTCATTATTATATTATTATTATTATTATATTATTATTATTATATTATTATTATCAAATTATTATTATTATATTATCATATATTATTATTATTATTATTATTATTATTATTATTATTGCTATTGCTATTGCTATTGCTATTGTTATTGTTATTGTTATTGTTATTGTTATTGTTGTTGTTGTTGTTGTTGTTGTTGTTGTTGTTGTTGTTGTTGTTGTTGTTGTTGTTGTTGTTGTTGTTGTTGTTGTTGTTATTATTATTGTTAATGTTATTGTTTTTATTATTATTATTATTATTATTATTATTATTATTAATATTAATATTATTATTATTGTTATTATTATTATTATTATTATTATTATTATTATTATTATTATCATTATCATTATCATTATCATTATCATTATCATTATCATTATCATTATCATTATTATTATTATTATTATTATTATTATTATTATTATTATTATTATTATTATTATTATTATTATTATTATTATTATTATTATTATTATTATTTTTTTTTACATTTTATTACTATCATCATTATTGTTACTGTTTTTATTACTGTATTGTTTCTTTTTTGATATTCATAGATATTCCCTTCAACAGACATAAGAGATGCTGTCCCCAAATGTCCCTGAGTTCGTTCCAAGAGGAATGCAACCCACAGGCCCAACCGGAGGATATGAGCGGACTATTCCACCTGCGGTTGAAAGGCTCCATACAAGCCAGAGCTCCATTCAGACAATCAGAGCAGAGAGAAAGGAGGAGGATTGGCAGCGGAGACAAGTGCAGAATGCCTCTTCGCTAGAACCAGAGAGAAGGGATTCAAAAGAGTCTTTTGGTGGTAAGAAGGGGGGAGGCTCGAACAGGGGCAGGCATGGGTCATATAGTTCTTACACAAGAGATAGAGACAGTTTTCGAAGCTATGACAACTGGAGGCAGAGAGTGGATGAAAATCCAACTGACAGACAAGGTTCTTATTTCAAGAGCACAAGGAGACCCACCAAGGGTGATTCAGAAGGAGACTGCAACAAAAATAGGAGTCAACATGGAAAACAGCGTCCCTGGAAGCAGAAAGGTGAAAGTCAAGAAAGGGAGAATGTCCAGAACAAAGAAGGAAAGAAAACTGTGGGGAGAGGGAAGAACATAGCCTTAGGGCCAACCCATGCCACAGAGACCCAGTCCCCTTCATATTGCAAGCCAGGTGTCAGTTATGGTAAAATCCTTGCTGGTGATTTTGCTTGGGGAGGAAAGACTTCACTGGTTGGAGATGGAGGTAATCACCCGAAAACGTCTAATGACTCAGGCTTGATCTCAAATGGCCAGCAAGAAGAGCAATGGCCTTCCCTCCCTGGTTTCCATACCAGGGCACTGGCCAAAGGGGAGAGGGTAGAGGCTGAAAGTCCCAGAGGCAGAGAGACTTCTCTTGCACAGGATGGAGCTATGGTAGACAGCATGAAAGATTCAGCTATAAAAGAAAGTAATACAATTGGGAAGGAGGCAGTGGAAGTAACCAGGGTAGAAAAGGAAGATTTGTCATGGGGAAAGTTGACATCTAGTGATGAGAAAAAGGTTGGTGAAAAGGATGATGAAAGACAAACAGAAAATGCTATTGTCTGTGAAATTAGAAGAAATGAGAATGCAGTAAAGGAGGGTCATACAGGCCAAAGACATGATTCCCTGGATTTAAAGCCAGTTCCTAGAGAAGGAGAGAAAAAATACACAAACAGATCTCCAAGAGGAAAGGTCACAAACAGCCAACAGCCAGAGGAAAAGGAAGATGGGAACTTTGAATGGCAGGTTAAAAGAGATCGTCGGAAACAAGTGAAACCTCAGGAAGAGACAACAAAGTTGAGTGTTTTAGTGCAGCAGCAGAAAGGAGTGAAAAATAGGAAAGGCAAAGCTGATGTCAACCCTAGTTTTGCAAAGGGGAAAGCAGTATCTAAGAGTGAAACCAAGTCAACAAATCAACACACTATGAAAAATAAGCCTCATGTAATTGCAACATCTGCTAATAAGATTAACAGAAAAATGAAGCAAAATCCTCCAGGGCAACAAGATCAGTCAGCTGTGGAAGGACCTGGTGTTTCATCTCTTGCTGATAAAGCTTCTGCCAAGAATAATGGTTCTGTGCCAGTAGATGCTAAGAAACCCATCACTTCGGAAAAAGATTCATCTAAGCTGAAAGCAAAGAAACTTAAAAAGAAGGAAGAGAAGATGAAAATTAGAGAGCAACAGATCCGGAAAGCTCAAGAGATGATGAAGAAAGACTCTAAGCTCTCAATGATAACAAAGGCCTTCTTAGAATCAGCTGCCTACACTGGCAGTGGTGGGCAGACATCAAGAATGTCAAAAACAGCTGGCCAGAGCCTCTTTGAGAATTTCCCCAGTCTGGGTGAACAGAGCCCATACATTGTAAAAAGAAATGTTAAAGGTAATGTCGTGCCTCCAGCTACTAGTAAAAGTGGTTCTCATGAGGATTCCAGGGAGAGGAAGAAACCAAGAAACCCATCAGTTCCTCTGGCAAGTCAAGCCAGTGGAAGTGGGACAGCCAGTGGAAGCATAACTTCCCCTTCTGTTTCAAGCTACTCTGGGGTGCTCTTGGCCTCACCCAGGAGAGCTGCAGAATCTCAGTCTCGCGCCATGGACGACAGTCAAGTCAAGGACACGAGGAATGTGGTGGCACAGAAGAAAAAGGTCAAGACTAGGGACCGCATTGAACTGGACCTCATGTGTGCAGCGCTTGAGTCCAAGAAGAGAAAAGAAAAGGAACTCTCTGATAAGATCCTCATGTCGGAGTTGCATGTGAGAATTTTGTTTTGTTGACTGTTTTATTAAATATATATATATTTTTTTTTTACTGAATTATGAATATATTTGGATTAGAATTGACTAATGCACGATTTACTGTACTTTTCTTCTTTTTTTTCTTTATGATTGCTTTGTCTTACAGCCTGGATTAGAGAAGCCCAAGAGAAGTATGGAAACTCATACAGTTATCAAAGGCTCGAAAAATGCCTTTGCTGGTCATCTCAGAGCCAAGGTAAATGCACATATATGTTATAGTCAAATATGTAGTCAAGTTTATTTGATCTTGATCAGATTTTCCCCTTAGAAAATACAGTGATAGTCATTGTGATCTAAAATTAGTAAACTATGTCTTTTGTGGGTTTTTTATATTAGTGGATTTAACAATGGATAGGAAAAGTTACTTTCCACTCACACAATCAACCTTATGACACATGCCCAATTTAGCAGAATTGTGAGACTAACCCACTCACCATACCACCAATCAGATGCACGCACTCGCACACACACACGCACACGCACACGCACACGCACACGCACACGCACACGCACACGCACACGCACACGCACACGCACACGCACACGCACACGCACACGCACACACACACACACACACACACACACACACACACACACACACACACACACACACACACACACACACACACACACACACATGTATGCACACATATATACACCAACATACACATATATGCAGACATATATACATGCACACACTCACACACATACTTGGACATACCCCCTGCACATGTGCATATCCCATACCCGTATCCATACCAGTATCCATACCCATACCCATACCCACATCTATACCCACATCTATACCCACATCCACACCCACATCCACACCTACGTCTACTCCCACACCCATACTCATACTTACACCCCCATGTACACCCATACCCACAGCTTCCCACACCCACCCACACCCATCCAAACTCACCCAAACTCACCTACACTCACACCTACACTTACACCTACACTTACACATGCACTCACATCTACACCCACACATTCATCCCCATATACATCTATACCTACACCCACACCTACACCCACACCTGCAAATACATCACATGCACACACATGCTTT
>NC_061833.1:554515-562015 GCF_019202785.1 Penaeus chinensis
ACACACACACACACACACACACACACACACACACACATACACATATATATTGCACGAGTTTGAAAAGTATCATTTTACATTTTTAGGGAAGGTTATGAAATTTGGGAAGCCTGTTTAAAAAAGGGAAAAATTGCAATATATATATCTACATAGATATATTGTCTACTGAATAATATGGTTTTGAAAAGTATATTTATTAATTTAGCTTTTCTGGATGTATTTGCATACTGTACGTGTTCTATAATACATTGAATTCATATTTTCCCCCAAGTGCGCAAGTAATAGTGATTACTGAAAAAAAAAAAAAAAAAAAAAATTGGATCTGCATTTACTTGAAACTGAAATTTATTACTGGATTATGCTCCATTAAGTGTCAAATGTGTTATTTATTTTTGCTGTAATACCTCTTCAACTTTAAGAAAAATAATAATAATAATAATTTAAATAAGTTGCATCAAGACGTTAATACTTTTTGTGCTCAGGATGCCTTTCATGTGATCTTGAGGGATCATAGTCCATACAGTAGCCTTATTGAGTACAATTTCTCTTGAAAGTTTTCTCTCCAGTTTGGATTCAGAAGGTATACTATGACTTCAAGATATTTTTCAGTAAAGAAGGTACAGTTCATTTCCAAGAATCCTTATTGTGTCAATGTTTTCTTCTTGTATGCCAAAAGATGTTTAGATATATTTTTCTGAAAGACCCTGAGACAGGTGTGAAACAAGTTTACATATCAATAAGATCAATGATTTATTCATTAAAAAAATACAAGAAAATTTTTAAATGAATTTCCAAAGAAGTTTTACTTAATTATGGTGTATTATTATAGAAAATGTCAGTCTTCCAATCAGTCATGAAAAAGGGAATTACACAATAAAAAAAAAACATTTATTTTCTTAGCTTCGACTGATCTTTACTCCCCAAAATAAATAATAGAGCTTGCTATTATGAATTTTGTGAGCTACCCTAATTGCAAACAACAGGTGATTGCCCCTAAAAGCCTGCCCACACAATTAGGCACAATCGATTGGCTCATAGGTGAGCACAAATAGAGATGACATCACAGGCGGACAAATTACTTGGTAAAATGGTTGATTCCTTATTGCATTCTATATTTGTTAGTGATCTCACCTTTACAGTTGCCCTCCGATGTGTCCGTAGATCATGCCCTCTCGTGTGGAAAGGCCTTTAGTTATTTGTTGGGTTCCTGGATTTTCATGCTCAGGGATTCACTTGAAATAAAGAAAGGGGTTTGAAACTTTGGTTTGTGATTGACGGGTCTTGGAGACTGACTCATTTTATTGATGACAACTCAGTTTGCCTGCCGCCCCCAAGGAAAAAAGATCTGGCTGCAGATGTGACTAGAATCCTTTTTTTTCTTAATATATGTCAGATTTTAAAAAGTAACTTTGATATTGTACAGATTGTTTGAGTGTATATATCTCTTGGAAATAGCTGGTGAGAGGATGCTGATCTTTGTGTAGCTATTTACATTATTTTTTATATTTTGTTACTGCCACACTTTGTAGTGAATCATGCAATAGTACACACATGCAAATATTTGAAGAAAAAAAAAAAATATTGAATATAAGTAGGTCACAAAAAAAAATTGGGTGAAAATCACAAGTAATGTGCATAATGAACTAAATATGCATTGTGAGTGATGTGTATATCATATATATTGAAAATCATATGTACATAATATTCGTAGTAAATATAACAAGCTGTGCATTTTGGATATTTTGTGATCGTTTTACGGACTAGAAATTGTTGTGTGTAGTGTTGGCTTTGTTATCACCATAAATGTTGATTTAAAAAAAAATTTTTTTTAGATAAAGGTCTAAATGAGAATGAATTACTTTACAGCAAAGAAGTCATAATTGAAATGTGTGAAATGCATATTTTGCTGTGAAGTTATTCCTTCCGATTCATATTTTTTTCTAAAATTATTTTTAAAAATTGTCCATTTGATAGAGCTGGTCCATTTTTTTGTATTATATACTTATTTGTAATAACAAGGATGATGATGATGGTGCTTTTACTCTCAATCAAACTCTTACCATTACTGTTACCATCACTATTATTATTATTATTATTATTATTATTATTATTATTATCATTATTATTATTATTATTATTATTATTATTATTATTATTATTATTACTTCTTCTGTTGCTATTGCTATTACTGTTACTATTTCTATTACTATGACTATTGTTATTACTATTAATACTGCAATTAGTTATTATCATCATCATTACTTTTATTGCCAATTCCTCTGTAATTGGTTATTCACATTTATAAAGCTTGTATTTTTTTTCTAAGGAAGGATTATGAATATTCTTTTGAAATTCCAACCCCCCCAGTGCGAGCTACTAGATTTGTAAGATACAAAGCACGATGCACGCACATGTCAATACGTTTCTTCAGTGTGTGTAATATGTTTCAATTTCATGTACCTGTATTTCGAACTTAAACTCAAGGATTACAAAGACAATGTTGTGCAGGATTAACAAGCAGTTACAGATGTAAGTGATTGTATGTTTTAAATGTTTTTTGTATTTTTTGTTTTCTTTTTTTCTTTTCATTTTATGGGAGAAGGGAAAGTTTTTGAATTGAGGAATGGTCTTTGTTTCTCTTTTTATAGATTTGACAAAAGAAAAAGTTTCTATATTTTTGACATTGGATAAAAGGGCTGTGATTCTTGAATTGTATAGAAATTCATAAATATGAAACTATATAGAAATATATGTATATATAGTAAAAGAACTTTATTTATTTACCTACAGTTATGAATTAAGATTAACTTTGTTCTTTAAAAGGTAATTTTTCATACGTAATTCTAAAAAGCATATTTGACATATTGAGAGAAATTAATTTGGTAACCACAGAATAAGGCCCCAGAGCCTGGAGCAATCTGGATTCACTCCCGGCAATAGACCATATTGTTGGGGAATTCTGACATGATTATAAGATTAACAGCATGATTGTATTAACACTTTATTGTTATTATTGGATTATTGGATTAACACTTTGCAGCACTGTAAGTGCTGTTAAGTGTTATTTAGTCCATGCAATACTTGCATGGACTAAATAACAGGGAGAGCTACTATGCAATATGAAGGTCACAGACCTTGACTTTGCTGTCCATGTTTAGAATTGCTAGTGGTGGCTCTAGATGCATTCAGCAATGTGGCAAAGCCTTTGGTTCTGTAGGACTCCAGGACCATCACCAAGATCCAGATGTGTGTGTGTGTGTGTGTGTGTGTGTGTGTGTGTGTGTGTGTGTGTGTGTGTGTGTGTGTGTGTGTGTATATTTATATTATATACATATATATATATATATATATATATATATATATATATATATATACATACACACACACATACACACACACTCACCTCACACTCTCACACACACACACACACACACACACACACACACACACACACACACACACACACACACACACACACACACACACACACACACATACACACACACACACACACACACACACACACACACACACACACACACACACACACACACACACACACACACACACACACACACATATATATATATATACATATATATATATATATATATATACATATACACACATACATATATATATATATATATTCGCACTCACATTTGTGTGTGTGTGTACATCTTACATATGTATATATATATATATATATATATATATATATATATATATATATATATTTATTAAATATATATATATATATATATATATATATATATATATAATATTAAATATATATACATATATATATATATATATTTATTAAATATATATATATATATATATATATATATATATATATAAATATATATAGAAAAGGTATAAATGAGAATGAATATCTTCACAATACAAGAGATGTATTTGACCGGTTTGGATTCTATACATGTATTTCTGACGAAGATAAAATCGAAACCGGTCAAATACATCTCTTGTATTGTGAAGATATTCATTCTCATTTATACCTTTTCTACATTTGTCAACATGAATGCGGTTCATATATATATATATATATATATATATATATATATATATATATATATATCCCTTAAGAGCATGAGGCATTCTACCTACTTGCTATAAGATATGGTAAGTGTAACAAACACCTTTTTGAAAAAATATCAAAACACATGTTGCATAGCAATCTTTATTGAAATTATGGACATGACATTGAAGTTCATCTTCTCTAGTTTACCATCAATCACTGACAAGATTCATTTAAAGAAAAATGTAAATCTGAGGGGAGACTAAAAACTGTAACTACAGGAGGCGGCAACACATCCGACACTTCTGCTCACTGTGGAAAGACACCGTGAAAAAGGCATTATTTTGCTGTTTAAAATTGACTTCTTTGTTATAAATTTTTTATGAATATAGTTTCCAGTAAATACACTCTAATGACTATCTAAACCTTCTCCGACACTAAACTACGATTTTCAGGCTTACATGACTTGCACTAATAAGTAATATAATGATAATAATGGACATAAGCTTTAGTTTTCTTTTACTTACCCTGAGCATCTCCTCACAATCCACACACAGGGTATAGCAGTGACTGAGGCCAGGCAGGTCACTCTTGGTGCAGTGGAAGCGTATCTCCCTGTGCTTCTTTGATGGGCACTTCTTGGAGGCAGCTCTCTGCTTTGGACATTTGGTCATAGGCGTCTACCCCACCCTTTGTTGAAGAGTAAAAGTATTGACTTTTGAGTAAGAGTATTTAACTTATTTCTAGTTTCCCTGAGTTTCCTAGTGTTTGCTTTGAGTGCATCGTAGACAGTAAGAGCACCAATTTCTTCTTTGATGAGAAAAGAACATGAGACACTAGAGTAAGTGCCTTGGTGAAGAGGAATGCATAATATTTACATGATATTAGTTATAACCTGTACAAAAAAAAAAAAAAAAAAAAAAAAAAAGGCAACATAAATTTAGATTACTTGAATCAGTGACTTGAAGGTAACAGAAAACAAAATAAAAATCTGACACACATTCATGCATATACGTACAAAAATATTACTGTAGAAATGAAACTTTATAAAGTCAGGTATTAGTTTATTTTTACTGCAATCGCATATGGTAGTCTGTCATATTCCCACAGTACTTATATCTCAAAAGCATAAGGTGAGTGCACTGTACTAAGAACGCAATTATAGCCAAGAGCGGGGTAGCAACCGCAAGCATAGTATCTCCTCCTTCAACACTCACACAATGCTGAACATAGCTGGCGCTGCAAGGTGGCAGGATCAAAGACATACTAGCCGTAACGTGTTGACGCCAAACTGTATCTTCACACGGCAACCTTATGCCTTTAAGGGATATATAAGCTTCCAAGTGTTTCATCTACGCTGTCTCCGGAGGATCCATGGCATCAAGTGGCAGGACAAGGTCACCAGCATCAATGTGCTCTCGAGAGCGGAACTTCCTTCCATGTCCACACTGCAGGCTTGGTCACGTTCACAGGATGGAAGATGGGCGTATCCCAAAAGATCTACTCTACGGCGAATTTGCAACAGAGGTCGCCCACAGCTGTGCTACAAGGATGCCTGCGACATCCAACCAGTCTTGGAAGGCTACTGCAGGCGACAGGAACTTCTGGAAACATACAGGGGCAGATGGTCTCAGAGAGGGGAGTCGGCCATCGGCAGTCCAACTGAGAAAAGAGCGAGAAGGAAAGCCAGTTGTCAACAACCAACCACCGCAGCCAGGATTGCAGACGCGAATGCAAATCAAGGATAGGACTCAACAGCCTTAGGAAAAGGTGTTCATTTTTACAGGACTCTTCCATAGGCAATGAGACTGAAGGATGCTAACTACACAGACACACACACACACACACACACACACACACACACACACACACACACACACACACACACACACACACACACGCACGCACACACACACACACACACACACACACACACACACACACACACACACACACACACACACACACACACAATTATATATGTGTGTGTGTGTTAGTATATATATATATATATATATATATATATATATATATATATACACATATACATAGATACAGGATAAGAATCCTTAGTTTGGTTGCCTACAATTTTACCGCTTAGGCTAAGGTCTTCTAATGTCCCTTTACGGGTTGCATGTCCGAGGAGTTTGAGTTCTCCTACTCGGATCAATCTTTAAGCTCGCGTCCTTGTCCGACTTTTCTTAGGATCTCCCCATTAGACACTTGAGGTGCGCAATATCCTGCGGTAGAGCCACATTTCTGCGGCCTCTATATTGCGCCGTTAGTGTCCAGGACTCGCAGCCTAATAGGAGAGTCGACCATACAAAGCTTTTAACGAGTCTGATTTTTATTTGCATTGAGGGCTTGCGGTCTGTTAGGATCTCCCGGAGTTTGGAGAATGCATCTTTTGCTAGTACGATTCTGCGTCTGATTTCCTTCTTGCAACGAGCATCTGAGGTGACAAGAGCTCCTAAAGAATTGAAGGAGGAGACCTGTTAAATTTCTATTTCTTCTTGTCTCAATGCACAAGTTAGTAGGATCTCCAGCTTTGAAACAACCATGCATTTTGCTTTCTTGCTATTGATATGGAGGCCAAGTTATTCACTGGCTTCCACGACGGCATCAAACAAATTTCGGAGGTCACTTAAAGATGCGGCCATTAATAATGGTTTCATCCTGGCGATATTCAATCTCCCACGGGATAATTTCAGAGTATAAATTGAAGTCAGGTGACATTACACAACCTTGACGGACATCTCGCTTGATAGGTAACCAGTTATTTGTTCCACCGCTGCAAATTAATCTTAGTAGACTGATTCTATTAGTCTCATATCTTTGTCCTCTACCCGGATATTTGCGAGGATTTTGAACAATTCTAAGTGCCGGACCTTATCAAAAGCTTTTTGTTAGTCAATGAAAACCAGCTTGATGTTTTGCTGGTGTTGGATGGCTCTTTCGGCGAGCATTCTCATGACGAAGATAGCATTCCTCATACCTTTATCTTTCATAAACCTAAACTGGTTCTCTGGTATTTCGGGTAGGAGTTGTCTTCTGATCCTCTGTAGAATGATTCTTCGTAGAGTTTTAAGAATATGCGACATTAGACTAATTATGCGTTGTTGTGAGCACTCAAATGTTCCTGGGACCTTCGGTAGGGCAATGAATACCGGTTTTATATTTTTTAAGGTAACTTGCCTGTTTCATCTAGGAAGTTCCAGATGAGATCAATACCCTTTTCTCCTAAGCCCTGAGCATTTCGATGTATACGACGTCAGGACCTGCAGCTTTTCTAGATTTCATTTGCCGTAGGGACCAGCGCACTTTTGACTTCATAATTGGTGGACCAGATGTGACAGCTTCCAGGACTAGATCATCTGGCTCTGGCTCGTCAGAAAGTTCTTGAAATACTCCTCCCAACGACCCTGACGTATCCGGTCTTGTTGAGAGTGCGGCCGTCTGCT
>NC_061833.1:582015-584515 GCF_019202785.1 Penaeus chinensis
AACAAGGATTGTTGGATTAATGGCAAACCTGTATACAGGCACTGAAAGTGCTGTAAAGTGTGGTGGGGGCCTGTCGAGCTTCTTCTCAGTTAGTTCAGGTGTGAGGCAAGGCTGTGTTCTTGCACCAACACTTTTCAACACTTGCATGGATTGGATACTGGGTAGAGCTACTGTCCAAAGTAACTGTGGAGCAACTCTGGGCAATATCAAGGTTACAGACCTTGACTTTGCTGATGATGTTGCTATTCTATCTGAATCTCTGGAAACCCTAGTGGCGGCTCTTGATGCATTTAGCAATGAAGCGAAGCCTCTGGGGCTAGAGGTCTCCTAGACCAAGACCAAGATCCAAGATTTTGGGGGCCTACTAGGAGACCCTGTGCAGTTGGTACATGCTTGGGTGAAAACATCGAAGTCACAGAGAGTATTATATACCTTGGTAGTGCAGTTCACGAGTAGTTAGTAGACAGATTGGCCTAGCAGCAGGGTTCATGAAATCTCTCGACAAGAGTATTTGGAGATGCCAGTAGCTGTGCAGAAGGACCAAGCTACATGTCTTCAAGGCCCTGATACTGCCAATTTTACTATGTGGTAGTGAAAACTTGACACAATCTTGTGCCCTGGAATCTCGTCTCGATACCATTTGTAACAGATCCTTGCACTGGATCATGGGGTACAGTTGGCGGGACCATGTGTCCAATCAATGGCTGCACCGTGAGAGCGGTACAGGACCTGTTACTTGCACAATCCGCGATCTCCACCTCAGGCTATACGACCATTTGGGTCGATTCCCACAGGATGACCCTGCCCACCAGGTTGTCTCTGTTCGAGACAACTCTAGGTGGAAGAGGCCTGTGGGACGACCGAGGAAGTCGTGGTTTAGGCAGCTCGATCAAACCTGTCGTGAGGAGCTAGAGATGGGCCGGGCCCCTGCCTGGCGGCTTACCATGAGGGACCCTCGTAGGGTGGAAGCGAAGAGTGGATGCGGCTATGCGCCCCTGCCGGCGTTAGCTCCCAAAGGATGAAACACACACACACACATATATACATATAGTTATATGTATATGTATATATAAGAAGAAATAAAGAAATGGAAAATAAAGAGAAGGAAGAGGAAAGAAAGAATATGAAGGAAAACAAAAAGACAGTTAATTGATTCCATAAATAAAAGAAAGAGAAATAGGAGGATTCTCGAGAGGAAAAGGGAACAGGGAAGGCGACACGAAAACAAAAGAATTAAGAAGAGGAAAAAATCGAGAGACGATAAGAGAGACAAAAAAACTGTTTGTCAGTCAGCGAAAAGTTTTTTGATCACATCTTAATTTTCCGATTGTCGTGAGAGGCAGTTTATTGCCTCCCCTCTATCTCCTTTCTCCCCTCTCCCCCATCCTGTCTCTTTTTATTTTTTCTCTCTCTTCTTTCTCTCCTTTCGTGCTACCATTCTCTTCTTTCCCCCCTCTTCCTCTTTCTCCTTGTCTCTCTCTTCACCTCCTCTTTGTCTTTTCCTGCCACCGTGCTCTTCTCCCCTCTCTTGTTTTATTCATCTGTCGCTACTTCCCCTCTCCTCTTCTCTCTGCCATTCCTTTTCGTGCTACCAACCTCCTCTCCTCTCTCCTTCTCTCTTTTCTATCTGCGCTTCTCTTCCCCTCTTCCTATGTCGTCTTCCCCTCCGCTCTCCCTATTTTCCGCCTTCGCCTTCCATCCCCTGTTTCTCTTCCCTCTCTCTGCTTCCTCTACTCCTCTCCCTTCCCTGCTCCTTCCTGTATCTTCTCTTGCCTTTCTCTCCTTCTTTCCATCGTGTCCTCTTCTCCTCGCTTTTACCTCTATTCTTTTTCATATTCTCCCCTATTATTCCCTCTCTCCACATCCCCTTCACCTTCCTTCGTCCTTTCCCTCCTCTCCTTCTCGTTCCCTCCCTCCCTCTTTCTCTACGTCCCATTCCCCTCCCTATTTCTCCTCCCTCACTCTCCTTCCCTTACCCCTCTGCTCGTCCCTTCTCTCCGTGTCTTTCTTCCCTTTCCTTCTGTCTTCACTTCCCTTCTTCCTTTTTTCCCTCTCTTTCCTTCGCCTCTCCCCTCCCTCCTCTCTTCACCTCCCCTTCCCCCTTCCTCGTTTCTTCCCTTTCTCCTTCCCCTTTCCCATCCCCTCTTTTCCCTCCGTCCTTCCCTTCCCCAACCACGCATTTTCGTTTCTCTCCTCATCCCCCCTTTCCCCATCTCTTCCTCGTTCCCCTCCCCATCTCCCTCTTTCTCTTTTCCCACTTACTTCCTCTCCCTCCTCCCCGTCTCTTTTCCTCCCTCCTTCCCTTTCTCCACCCCTATTTTTTCCGTCTCTCCTTTCCCTTCCTTTCTCTCCCTTCTCTTATAAATACTGTCCAAGGTGAGAACACGGTGCTTGTAATTCCTAGAAGGTACCACGAAATCTGATTCACGCTTATCTATTGCTTATCCATTAATTAAAGGTAAATAAATCAATAGATAGACAGGTTGATGAAGGTAGATGA
>NC_061833.1:609515-614872 GCF_019202785.1 Penaeus chinensis
AAAAAGAAAAAAGAAAAGGAAACACTAACGACATTAGACGCGAACTTATTTTACATCGAGACTAGCAAGTCACGACGTTATTTCATCGGAAGACTGGCCAGTCAGAACTCAGGAACGTTGCAATCTTAAACTGCAATATCATCAACCATGGTCATCCGGCGAGGGGTTGCAGCTTGCATTTATGCCTGCGACGGCCCGGAATTTCGGTATTTTGTGAAATAACTTCACATGGAATTAAACCATTGGTTGGAATGATTAATGGCCGTCTTAGGCGATAATGGATCGTTCGAATTCGTTCTCTCGCTCGGCCTCTCCCTCTCCTCTCTGTCTGTCTGTCCTTCCTGGCTCTCTCTCTCTCCGTCTCTCTCCCCTTCCTCTCTGTCTGTCTGTCCTTCCTGGCTCTCTCTCTCTCCGTCTCTCTCCCCTTCCTCTCTGTCTGTCTGTCCTTCCTGGCTCTCTCTCTCTCTCCCTCTACTCTCTGTCTGTCTGTCTCTATTTTCCGTTTATCTCTCTCTCTCTCTCTCTCACTACTCTCTGTCTGTCTGTCTCTATTTCCCGTTTATCTCTCTCTCTCTCTCACTACTCTCTGTCTGTCTGTCTCTATTTACCGTTTATCTCTCTCTCTCTCTCTCACTACTCTCTGTCTGTCTGTCTGTCTCTATTTACCCCCCCCCTCTCTCTCTCTCTCTCTCTCTCTCTCTCTCTCTCTCTCTCTCTTTTCCTCTCTGTCTGTCTGTCCTTCCTCTCTCTCTCTCTCTCCCTCTACTCTCTGTCTGTCTGTCTCTATTTCCTGTTTCTCTCTCTCTCTCTCTCTCTCTACTCTCTGTCTGTCTGTCTCCCTTTCCTCTCTCTCTCTCTCTCTCTCTCTCTCTCTCTCTCTCTCTCTCACTCTCTCTCTCTCTCTCTCTCCCCTCTGTCTTTCCTGTTTTTCTCTCTCTCTACTCTCTGTCTGTCTCTCTTTCTCTGACTGTCTGTCTCTCCCTTATGGCCTTCCTCCTTTCCTCTTTCTATTTATGTTTGTCTGTCTCTCTATCTATCTTACTTTTCTGTGTGCCTGTATGCGTGTGTGTGTGTGTGTGTGTCTGCCTATCTGTGTGTCTGTGTGTTTGTCTCTCTCTCTTTCTCTCTCTCCTTTTTCCCTCTCGGGCTCCCTCTCTCCCCCTCTCAATCCTTCCCTCTCTCCCCTCGGCTCTTCCTCTCGTCTTTGTCTGACTTTCCCTCGTTCTTTTTATTTGTTTTTCGTATTTCCTTGTATTACATACATACACACATATAACTTATTGTATATTTGAAAGCAGAGAAAGGGATATAGATAGTGGCGGGTAGAAATACATACAAATAGATAGATAGGGAAACAAATATATAGTAAGGATAGTAGTAATAATGATAATAATGATTGAAATGATAATAATGATGATGTTAATATTGACAATAATAAGAGTATTAATAATGATAATATGGATAATGATAATAATGATAACAATAGCAATGGTAATATTAACAAAAAAAATAAAGATAATGATAATGACGATGATGATAAAATTAGAGTTAATAAAAAATAATAATAACGGTATTGATAATGATAATGATAGTAGTGATATTATTAATAAAAATGATAATAAGAATGATGATGATGATGGTGATGAAGATAATGATAATAAACATCATCCTAAAATCATCCTTGCCACTATCAATGTATGCATTATCACCATTACGTATCTCTATCATTATCACACTGTTGTTATTACCATTACTCATATACGAACTCGGTCTAATATGAAAAAATAATATAATTCTTTTTATCATCGTTATCAAAATCGTCCAAAACCTTGCTACTAACGAGGCCTATTTCATCCCACTGATAAATGCTATCGTCATTTCCATTATGTTCCTTATGTCAATCAGCTGTGATTACATCCATAAGACAATGCAAAAGGGGGAAGACAAAGGAACAGGAAGGTGGAACAATAAAGGCGAGGGAAAGGGGGAAAGAGGAAGGGGTGGAAGGGGAAAGGGGGAGGGGAGGAGGGGAGGGAAACGGAAGGAGGGAAGAGGAGAGAAAAGCAGATAATCGAGGGGACAAAATCCTTCTTTTTCCTGTAATTTTTCATTTTTCTTTTATTCCTTTGTTTTATAATGCTTTCTCACCCTGCTTCTCTTCCTCTTTGTTTGTTTGTATTTGCGAGTGTTACTGTATTTTTCTACTTTTTAAAGATTTTGTTGCTACGTATGCTGAGCCTCGCCCGGGATATGCCCATGAGGGGAGCTCGGCTTCATATGCTATCTCTTATCTCTATTCATATGTATATGTGTACACCTATATCTATTTGCCTGTCTATCTCTAATGATCTGTCTATCGATCTATCTGTCTGTCTATCAATCCATCATTCTATCCATCTCTTTGTTCTCATCTCTCATAACTATAACAAAAAATAACAATAAGAACGGCAGTACTGCTACTACTAATAATAATGATATTAATACTTACAATAATAATAACAATACTAATTATAATAATGAAAATATTAATAACAGTAATAATGACAATAAAAAAATAATTTATAATAATATCAACAACAATAATAATAATGATAGTAATAATAAAAATAATGATATTAACAATAACAACAATGATAATTGTATCAATATTAATAAAAGTAACAATGACAACAATAATAATAATAATGGTAATTGCTAATGCAATCATCATTATGATAATCATTACTGGCATTACTACTGCTAGAAGTCTATTAGAGTTATTATTATTATCATAATTATTATTACTATAATTATTGTTATAATAATGATAATTAGTATCATGAATATCATTTTCATTATTGTTATCATTGTTATTATTATTACCATCCATCCATCTCTTCTCTGCTTATCCTCCTTAAACTCCTTGTCACTTTCTCTCTGTTTTCACTTTTTTTATCTTAATTATCAAAGCCTCCCCAAAAAACAACTATATATATATATATATATATATATATATATATATATATATATATATATATATGTGTGTGTGTGTGTGTGTGTGTGTGTGTGTGTGTGTGTGTGTGTGTGTGTGTTTGTATTATATATATTGCATATATATGCGTGTGTGTGTGTATCTATCTATATTCCCAAGACGTCCTTTTATTGACTGTATTATGGAATAACTTTGCATACATTTTGTGCGCTACTGATACGGGGAATGGCTGGTGTAAGTCTTCCTTCGTCAGTGTAAAGTTTGAACGGTAAAAAGTGATAGTGATACAAGTGATAATATTATTGGTAACATGTTAATGTTGATGATGATGACATTAATTATCGTTGATTATCATTATAGTGTTGATAATGATGAGATATTTACGTATACAGGTTTAAAGTGATGTTTAGAAAATATTTTACATGGCTTATGTAAGTGGTTCACTTAAGTCCTGGGTTTTAGCATTATATGTCCTATGAGGTATGAATCACGTTAAATCTCGTACAAAATTAAGCATATACAGACGGACAGAAAATGACGGAGAGAGAGTGAATTGGCAGATGACCCAGGCATATGTGGAACCCTGGGTCAATTTTGGGGACTCTATGATTTTGCGCGTGTAATTTTCAAGTGTTTAGATGTCTAAATTCAATCATATCACTGTGCAAGACAATACTAATTACTAAATCTACAGCACAAATATAAATCAGCATTAAAAAGAAAATAAGTAAATGAAAAAAAAAATACATATTATAAACAATATAAATACAAAGAACATTAATCATTTCATATCAACTTTGCATCCCCGTCCCCAATCCTTCCCCCCAAAAAAATGCATATTCCACAATCCGTATCTTTTTGGCATATTGACATTGAATTGTTCATTTGTTTGGATGACACATTGCTGCTTACTATCCTCTTATCTTATCAGTAGAAAATAAGCTCGAAATATTAGAGAGAAAGAAAAAAACATCATAACATGCTACAGAGGCCCCGTGAAATCCAGGGCCCAAACAACAGGTTCCGAAATTTAAAGGTCTCGATTGCTTCAGAGGGAGTCAGTCACATTTAATAGTGTTGTAGCCGTGCGTGACTCATAAACATCACTCACTTAATCCACTTAATCAAAAGAGGGGTCAGAAATTTTACAGAAACTCTATTAGCTAAAAGGAATATATATGAATTTATACTTTAAATCTTTTTAACTCAAGCTTTAAACTTCTTTGAATTAAAGGGCCCCCAAAGCTTTATTGGGCCATTCATAAAGCCGACCCTATGTATATGGATACATATATTCAGTGACAGACACAGGGAATCGGAGACAGGAAAAGGGAGACACATAGAAAAACCAAGGCATAATTACAGCTAGTTGTTACGCACAAAGAAATAAAATCTCTAAGGGTGTTACAAGCAAGATGAGAGATAAACAGACAAACCAAAACGTGAACAAACCCCTTCCTGTTGTCCTATCACTCCTCTTTGCTTCCATCTAAACGTAAAATAAAAGTATTTATCGAAACCTTCCTCTACTTCTGCAGTTAACAGCTAGTAATATCTCACGCCCAGGTGATTGATTACAGTGACTAGAATTTGGACAGTTTTTGACAGTTTCTAGATTCTCAAAGGACTGTTATCCCGTTACGAAAGACCTTTTCCCAGAAACCTCCATTTTTCATGTGGGATCAACCTGTATCTTTCACTAAACGTTTTCTCCTGTGGGTCTCTTTTAGTACAGCATTCAAGATGGGATATTAAGTCTATTGAACTTTGATATTCTTTGATTTATATTTTGCTGGTGAGTTGGAGAAAATCGCTTTAAATCCCAAATGTTGCTGTTACTATATTGTTTAGTCGGTGGGAGTGCAAATGTCAGCATCGTCGCTGTTATGTTAATCATTGCTGTTGATGATGGCGGTTTTCTTGCTTTGTTGCTCTTGTAGTTACTGTTGTTGTTATAGTTGCTGTTATAATAATGATAATATTCATAATAACAAAACAAAATAACACTAATAAAAACGACAAAACAATAATAACAATAATAATATTAATGATGATAATAATGACAATGATCATAATAATAATGATAACGGTAGGAGAAATAATAACAATATTAATGATATAATAATGATAGTAATGATAATAACATGATGATATAATAATAATAATTAATAAATAATAAGGAAAAAAATAACAATGGTAATAATGATGATAATAATATATAATTTAATAATAATTTAATACAATAATACTAATAATAAAAATAATAATTTATTATAATAATATGATAATAATAATGATAATAATAATAGTAATAATAATAATAATAATGATTTTAATAATTATATTGCTAATGCCAAGGATATAACTAATAAATGATAATGCTAAT
>NC_061833.1:649972-662472 GCF_019202785.1 Penaeus chinensis
CAGTACAAGCGTTACCATGTATCATTTCATTTTGATATTGATGTTGATATATAATGATGAGGGGATTATGATGATGATGATGATGATGATGATGATGATGATGATGATAATAATAATAATAGTATTGGTAATGACGATAAAGTAATAATGATAATAAAAAAATAATAAAAGTTATAATATTGACAGTAATGAAATTAATAATAATAATAACAATATATTAATAATGATGATAATGATAATCATAATAATAATAATTATAATAACAACAATAAATTGATAATACAAAAAAATAACTGTAATGCTAAGGATGATGATGATGGTGATAATAATAATAATACTTATGATAATAATAATAATAATGATAATTAATATACTGCTACTACTAATTATAACAGTAATAATAGTAATAATGATAATAATAATAAGGGTAGTAATAGCAGTAAAAATTAATACATAATGATGATAGTAATATAAATAATTATTATGATGATAACACTGATAATGATAATAGCAACAACAAGAACGAAAATAATGGTAACAATAAGGATAATGATAATAATGATAAAGATAATTATAATAACAATAGTGACAATGAGAACAATAAGGATAATACCAAGACAATGGCTAATACTGCTAAGAAAATAGTGATAATAATGATAAAACCAATGGTAATAATCATAATAATAATAATAACAATTATAATAATAATAACAATGATAATTATAATGATAATAATAATGATGATGATAATAATAATGATAATGATATTAATAATAGCACTTCTAACAGTTATAACAATAAAAATAATTAAAAACAAAATAATGAAAAATAATAATAATAATAATAATGATAATAGTATTACTACTACTACTAATAACCTTATTAATAATAATAATAACAACAACAATGATAATAATAATAATATTAATATTAATAAAAATAATAATGATGATGATGATGATGATAATAATATTAATAATAATGGTAATGATGATGGTAATAATAATAATAATAATAATAATAATAATAATAATAATAATAATAATAATAATAATAATAATAATAATAATAATAGTAATAATAATAATAATGATAATAATAATGATAATGATAACGATGATAAGTATATGAATATGATACTGACCATTTGAAAATGAGAATAATGATGATGAAAATAATGTTTGCAATAATAATGATAATATTGATATTACTATTAAAATGATAATGTCCTTAATAATAGCTATAATAATAATAATAGTAATACTACTACTAATAAAGATTAAATAGGGATGATAATGATAATAATAGTAATAGTAATAGTAATAATGATAATAATAATAATAATAATAATAACAATGATAATAACAGAAATAGTAGTGATAATGATAATAATAATAATAATAATAATAATAATAATAATAATAATAATAGCAATAATAGCAATAATAATAGTGGCAATAATGTTGATAATAATAATAACAATAAAAACAACATCAACAACAACAACAACAAATAATAATAATAATTGTAATAACAATAAGGATATTGATAATAATAAAGATAAGGATAATGATAGTAAAGACAATAATAATGATGATGATAATTATAATAATGATAATAGTAATAATCATATCAATAATCATAATCTTAATTATAATGGTAACAATGATAATGATAAGGATTGTAATAAAAATAATATTATTAGCAAAAACAGCAACAACAACAATAATGATGATAATGATAACAATATTGATAAAGATAATGATAATAGTAATAATACTGAACATGATGATAACGAGAAAAAAATATATTACTGCTACTACTCTTGATGATAACAATGATATCAGTAATAATAATCATAATAATAATGATAACGATAATGACAAAATCAGCAACAAGAGGAATCATAAAGATGATGTTGAAATGGTGATAAAAAGCAAAGCGTATCTAGAAACCTCATAACATAATGAACAAAATCGGAATAATAATAATAATAAGAAGGAGGAGAAGAAGACGAAATAAAAGGGAAGAAGGAGAAGAAGAAAAATGAGGAAGGAGGAAGAGAAGACGAAAGAAAAAGGAAGAAGGAGAAGAAAATGAGGAAGGAGGAGGAGAAAAGGAAAGTGAGAACGAATGGAAGGCATAAAGATAAGAGAAGTTAAAACGATTCTAAGAATTTAAGAAGTTGAGAGATAATAACTAATCCTAATTAGCATAGGCCAAAATATCCTGATAATATCTTAGTAATTACGATAATACCTTTAGATTAAAGCCATTATCAACTTTTTGAATATTGCTAAAACATCCTTCCATTTTTTTCGATAGATTTTTTTTACTCGGTATTATCCTTCAGACAAAAAAAAAAAAAAAAAAAAAAAAAAAAAAAAAAAAAAAAAAAAGGCGCCACATACGCACTTACACTCGCAAAAACACCTACATACAAAAAACAAACAAACGAAAACACACAAATGAAAACAAGGAAGAAATATTAGAAAGAAAAGGAAAGGAACCACAGAAAATAAGGAAAATAGCAAGATCTAAAAAAGAAAAAAAAAAAAATGCAAGAAGAAAAAAAAGGAGACAAAGGAAGGAAAAAAAAAGAAAGAAAGAAGAAAAGGGGAGAGGAATAACGAAGGAGGGAAGGAAGGGATGGAAGAAGAAGGAGGAAGGAAAGGAAGAAGTGGTATTTCTGTGTCCTAAGCTCTCTTCTTCCTCGACTCACCGATGAAAAGACCTTTTAAAGATATGAGATTACGGAGATCTCTTAACGGAAGTATACTCACACACACGGACAGACAGGCACGTACACACGTACACTGCACATGGCTATGTACGTATTTATAAACATACATGCATATGTGTGTGCATGTATTGTATATATACATACATATATATATATATATATATATATATATATATATATATATACATATATATATATTTATATATATATATATATATATATATATATATATATATATATAAACACACACACACATATATATATATATATATATATATATATATATATATACATATATATATATATATATATATATATATATATATATATATATATATATGTATATATAATATATATTTATATATATATATATATATATATATATATATATATATATATACATATATATAAACACACACACACACACACACACACATATATATATATATATATATATATATATATATATATATACATATATATATATATATATATATATATATATATATATATATATATATATATATATTTATATATATGAATATATATAATATATATATATATATATATATATATATATATATATATATATATATATATATACATATATATATACACACACACACATTTATATGTATCTTTCCCTGCTCCCTTTTCTTCCTCTTCTCTTTCTCCTTTTCTTCTCCCTACGCCCATTCCTTCCCCGACGAAGGTCCAGTTCACATGTCGAGATGCTAATTAAATCAGGTTCGTGTAGGCTGTATTCGAATGACAAGGGGGGGGGGGGGGGAGGAGGAGCGATAAGGTAGGGGGGAAGGGAAGAGGAGAAAGGAAAGGGATGAGGAGGAGAAGGAGGAGGAAGGGAAGGGAGAGGGTTAGAAAAGGGGAGGCGGGGGAAGGAAAAGGTAAAGGGAGAGAAAACAAGGAAAAGGGAGGAGGGAAACGGAAAAGATAGAGAAGAGGAAAGGGGGGTGGGAGAGGGGAAGGGAGAAGGAGTAGGGGGAGGGGAGGGGAATAAAGAAAGGGAGGAGGGAGGCGATGACGAAGGGAGGAGGGAGGCGATGACGAAGGAAGGAGGGAGGAGATAACGAAGGGAATAGAGGAGGATGAAGGGAAGGGAGGGAGAGGAGGGAGGAGAAAGAGGGGAAAGGAGGAAGAGGAATAGAAAGGAAGAAGAGGTGGGATAGAGGAGGAAGGGGAAGAGGAGGAGAAGAGAGGAATAGGGCGGGAAAGAAGGAGGAGGAGGGGAAGGGGAAGGGAGGGGAAAAGAGAAGGCGAAAGGAAACGGAGGAGGAGGAGATGGGAGGACGATGAAGAAGAGATGAGCAGGAGGAGAAAGGAGAAGGAGGAGGAGGGAAGGGAGGAGGAAGAGGGATAAAGTTAGGAAAAATAAAATGGTAGGGAAAAAGACAGAGAGGGAGGGAGAGAGAGAAGAGGGAAAGGGAAGGAGGGAGAGAGAAAGGGAGGGAGGGAGAGGGAAAGGGGGGGAAGGAGAGGGAAAGGGAAAAGAGAGAGAAAGAAGTGATGGAAGAGAGAGAGAGAGAGAGAGGGAGAAAGAAAGCAGGGAGGATGGGATGAAGGAAAGAAAGAAAGGGAGGAAGATAATGAAGGAAAACGAAAATCAAGGAACGGAATTAGGGAAGGAATGGGAGGAGGGAGAGGAGGAGGGAGGTAAAGAATGGGAGAGAGAGAGAGAGGGGAGGAGGAGGAGGGGGGGGGGGATGATCACTGCTTGGGGGCCTAATCAATTCTCTATCTCTCTCGGCGATTCCATGTCTTTCAAGAACTTGCATTTGTGCTTTTCCGTGTTTGTTTTGTTTGCTTGTTTGCTTCTTGGTGTATCTGGTTGATTGTGATTGATTGTATGTGTTGTTTGCTTGATTATGTTAGATGTTATGTGCTTGTTTGTATGTTGCTTTGTCTCTGTGTCCATTTGTGTGTTTTATATATTTAAATATTTGTTTGTCGGTATATGGGTGTAATAGACAGGATGGAGAGAAAGATGGAGAAAGATAGATAGATAAATAGATAGATAGATAGATAGAGAGAGAGAGAGATAGGGAGGTAGATAGATAGATTGATAGATATAGCTAGCTAGATAGATTTAGATATGGATACATACATGCATACATGCGTACATACATCAACAGGTTGGTTAAATAGAGAGGAAGAGGGAGAGAGAGAAAAATTAGACACTTAGACAGACAGACAGTTAAACAGTACAGCCATACGCTCCAAAGCAAGCAATCTCGGAAGCCCATTAATTAAGTTGAGGCAAAATTATTTCCCAAGTATCTCGAGGAAGTCGGGTCAGATGGCACGAGAATATTAACAAGATCAGAGAGTAGCAGAGCAGGGGGAAGATCCGGCTTATGAAGAACATTTTAGTTGATTTAAGAACAGGGAGAGAACTTTGGGATGTGAGGAAGGAACAGAGACTTTGTGTTAAATGTTCTCTCGAGGGTAATGCAGCGTAGATGTTCTATAAGTGTAAGATTTTGGGAGAAAAGAATTGATGGGACAGTTGAGCCAATTTGTCTTTGTCTGGATCAAGTGGTGATTGTGGCTCGTGGAAGGTATTTCCTTGACTGATGCGCGATGGTTATGAAGATTTTTAAGCTACTCTTTTGAGTTTGTGTTACATCTTTCCATTGTAAGAATATATTCATGCATAGGAATTCATACGAACAGCTCTCTTTGTCTCTCTCTCTCTCTTTCTCTCACTCTCTCTTTCTCTCTCTCTTAATATCTCTTTTTTCCTTCTTTCTCTCGCTTTCAGTTCAGTTATCCTTCCTTCCTTTATCTCCTTTCCATTCCTCTCTCCATGTTGGTTATTTTATTTCTTTTCTTTGTATCCTTTCTCCTCCCTCTCTACTCTACTTCTATTTTCTCACCCCCCTTCATTATCTCCTTTTTCCTTTTCCTCTGCCCCTCCCTTATCCTATGCTCACTCCCCTCACCCATCCCTCTCTTCCCCCCTCCCCCCAATCCATTGCATCTAATCCCCTCTTTTCCCCAACCCATCCGCGTCTTTTCTTCTCTTTCCCTCCCATTATCTCTTTTCTTCTCTTTCCCTTTATTTCTCTTCTATTCCCCCAACATCCTCTCTGCCGCTTCCCCCTCTCCACCTCTTCTGCTTTACTCCACCTTTTTTCCCCTCAGTCCTCCAGACCGTCCTCCATTCCCCTCCTAAACACCCATACCATCCCTCCACCTTCCCCCACCCCCTTGACCCCCACAGTACCCCTACCCCCTAACCCCCATAGCATCTCCTATCCTCACCCCCTAAGCCCCTATCTCTCCCCCCTTTCCCCTACCCACCAGCCTCCAACACCCCCCCCCCCCCACTCCTCTCCCCGACATCATCTCCGAAGTCCAAGCTCAAATGTCGAGATGCTAATTAAATCAGCGTCTTGGAGGCCAGCATCCAGAGGTAACGTGAAGGCGTGTGGCGGAGAGAGAGAGAGAGAGAGAGAGAGAGAGAGAGAGAGAGAGAGAGAGAGAGAGAGAGAGAGAGAGAGAGAGAGGGAGGGAGGGGAGGAAGGGAAGGAGGGAGGGAGAGAGGGAGGATGAGAGAAAGAGAGAGAGAGAGAGAGAGAGAGAGAGAGAGAGAGAGAGAGAGAGAGAGAGAGAGAGAGAGAGAGAGAGAGAGAGAGAGAGAGAGAGAGAGAGAAGGAGAGACAGAGAGAAAGAGGGAAAAGGAGAGAGAGAGGGAAAGAGAGAAAAGGAGAGGGAGAGAGGGAGGGAGGGAGGTAGGGGGAAGAAGGGAAGGAAGGAGGGTGAGAGAGATAGATAGATAGATAGATAGATAGATAGATAGATAGAGAGAGAGAGAGAGAGAGAGAGAGAGAGAGAGAGAGAGAAGAGAGAGAGGGAGGGAGGGGAGGAAGGGAAGGAGGGAGGGAGAGAGGGAGGATGAGAGAAAGAGAGAGAGAGAGAGAGAGAGAGAGAGAGAGAGAGAGAGAGAGAGAGAGAGAGAGAGAGAGAGAGAGAGAGAGAGAGAGAGAGAGAGAGAGAGAAGAGAGAAGAGAGAAGAGAGAGAGAGAGAGAGAGAGAGAGAGAGAGAGAGAGAGAGAGAGAGAGAGAGAGAGAGGGAGAGAGAGAGGACAGAAGGGGAAAAGGGAGAAGGAGGGAAGGAGGGAGGGGGGGAGGGAAGGCAAGAGAGAGAGAGAGAGAGAGAGTGAGTGAGGGAGGGAGGGAGGGAGGGAGGGAGGGAGAGAGAGAGAGAGAGAGAGAGGGGGGGAGGGAGGGAGGGAGGGAGGGGGGGAGGGAGGGAGGGAGGGAGAGAGAGAGAGAGAGAGAGAGAGAGAGAGAGAGAGAGAGAGAGAGAGAGAGAGAGAGAGAGAGAGAGGACGGGAGTGGTTGAAGGGGGGGGGGGGGATTTTATACTGCGTAGGGAGAAAGGATATTTTTCTCTTTGTTATTTTCTTCTTTTTGACTTTGTTTGTTTTTATATATGTTTTGTTTATTGATTATTTTTGGATTGGTGTTGCTCCGTGAGGTTTGTTTGATAAGAAGGGCGAGAGGATATAGACAGGGAGTATTTCTTGGTCCCTTTCTTACGGAATTCTTATTCAGGCTTAGAGCATTTTATTATTATTTATGTATATATATATATATATATATTATGAATCTGCCCCCGTTTCTTTATTTAAGAATTTAACTGACCACGGTTTTAATTCCTAGTGATCTTTTTTTCTGCGTTATCTCCAGCTGCCCTTTATTGTGGGTTGTGATAATGAAGAGAGTTATGACAATGATGTGAGTTGTGAGTGCCACGTTGTGATGCCAGTGCATACGGATTGTGATGCCATTATTATCGTACGTAGTTAGTGATAATTCTGTGATTATATATTATACACTTCCTTTTGTGTGATATGTTATACCATGTTAAATATAGAAGATGTGTTTAGTTTATATTGATGTGTAGCATATCACCTATATGAAAGAGTGAGACTCCCTGTATGTTATAGAGTACAACATTTTAGTTTGTCTCTGTAGTCACACGTCTGGCAGTAGACAGTCGCAGACGGAGCCTGGCGTGTGGGGCAGAGGAACAGGGAGAGTTCCGTATCTATTTTGTCAGAGCTGATCGCAAATGAACCTACTTTAGATTTCATCGGTGTTTTCTTCACCCTCAAGCATCATGGAGAAACACCAAGCAAACGTAGAAGACGAACATTTATCTCCTACAATCGCCAGTCATGCACAATCGCAGCCTCTTTGAAGCGAAGGGCGAGCAGTCATCAGAGGCTGAAAAGAGGGGAGGGCGTTTCTGTTCGCACCTCCATATTGTTTGCAACTTTTACAGTCACATCACTAAAGCTTCACCTGCTTACCTGTTTCGTAACTCGGATAGAAGTGCTGACATGTGTCATTAATATGTAAATATGTAGGTAGCATTTATTCATATTGTATATGTACGTAGAACCAAGGTCAAAACTTGCTAAACATGTTACAACTTTCGTCTTGAACACCCGAATAATGTGGTATCTGCTGTGTAGGGTTTCGAAGCTTCATCCATGACACGACTCTTGCCCCTTTTACAGTACAGCCAGAAAAAAAAAAAAAAAAATGTTACCTTAACTTGTGGTCAATTAGGAGCTGAACGCTTCTTTCTGTTAGAACCGGATTGCGGGGCTAACTGCCTTGCCTCTCTATTCCACACCATTTCGTCGATTTTTCATATCAGATGTGCAAAGGGTAACGATACTTTTATTTCTAACTGTACCTTCCATACTCAACATTTCGTCTGCATTAGCAAAGGTCACATAACCGTGGAAAGCGTCAGACTGTAACCCATGCTTTCACTCTTATTTCATGAACCAAATGCCACCCAAATAACCGCTCTTTACCGCGACGTTTAAATTACTGATCCTCTCCCCAAACCCCAACTCATCTGCCGCGGTTACGCTGCCAGTAGCTAATCAGTTGCTCCTTGATCCACAGGCAAACCACCCATAAGATTCAGCATAGACTGCAACCTCATAATTTTATCAAGCCCGCCCAAAAACAAAGCAAAACAAACAAACAACAGAAAAGGAAAACTAGCAAACAAACCGAAAGACCAAGATACTAGCCAATTAATTTAGTAAGAATACGTCTAAGAACCCATAACGTATGACTATAAAATGTAAAATTGTATGTGTAAATATCTGTTGGAGTGTTCGCATATGTGTATGCATTTATCAATTTACGTTTCTGTGTGCATTTGAGTGTGAGGTGTATATGTGTGTGTGTGTGTGTGTGTGTGTCTGTCTGTGTGTGTGTGTGTGTGTGTGTGTGTGTGTGTGTGTGTGTGTGTGTGTGTGTGTGTGTGTGTGTGTGTGTGTGTGTGTGTGCGCGCATTTGCATACACACGAATTTGGGTACACACGTGAGCATCATTATCTTTGCCCGTGCATCCGTGAGCGCTCTCATTGTTTGCTTTGTATAACCGCTGATTATAGCGAGACAAAAATAGACAACCTCCGAGATGGCAATGAACGGGAAAGAATAAAACAAAAATTAAGCCCCCTCCCCCCCCCCCCCAAAAAAAAAAAGCGAAGACGAGGAGATGAAAATAGAGCACCTAATGTATGATAAAAAGGGGCGATACAGAAACGGCGGAAAATATCTGAGTAATAGACTAATAGTGATTCACTTTTGTCAGCGGAGACAGCACTCATGTTGATTAAGACGCCGCTAAAGATTGGAGTTATTACTGCAACATTTGGAGGCGCCAAGGGGGGGGGGGGAGATCAACGTGGGTGGATATATATCTATCTATCTGCCTATCTGTCTGTCTATCTATTTATCTATCTATCTATTGTTCTATCTACCTATTTATTTATCTATCTGTTTATCTATTGTTCTATCTACCTATTTATTTATCTATCTGTTTATCTATATATCTATCTATTTATTTATATTTATCGATATTTGCCTATACATACATGGACTATTTATTTTCTATCTACCTATCTACCTATCTGTCTACATTTATATTCACCATAGAGTGTTTTATCATTATGCATGTATGTATTTATCTATGCATGCAAGTATGTATGTATGTATGTATGTATGTATGTATGTATGTATGTATGTATGTATGTATGTATGCATGTATGTATGTATGTATGCATGTATGTATGTATGTATGAATGTATATATGCATGTATGTATGTGTGTATATAAGTATGTAAGTACATATGTATGTATGCATGTATGGATAAATGTATGCATTTATGCACACACACACACACACACACACACGAGTGGCAGCTGGAAATCCGGACGGCTGGAATGGACGTGAAATTCCAGGCATCTACGGAACAGGAGGAGCAGAGGGGAAGGCGAAGGTAAGGAAGCCTTTCGTTCGGGAAACGTGTAAAAGAGGAGGAGGGATAGGAGGAGGGAGGATAGACGGAGGGGGGAGGAGGAGAGAGAGAGGGGAGAGGGTAAGAGAGGAGAGGACGAGAGAGGACGAGAGGAGAGGAGATGAGGAGAGTTGAGCGAGGAGACGAGAGAGATGAGAGGGAGGGAGAGAGAGAGGGAGTAGAGAGGAGAGAGAGAGGAGAGACGAGAGGAGATGAGGGAGAGAGAGGGGGAGGAGGGAGAAAGAGGAGAGAGAGAGGAGAGAGAGAGGAAGAGGAGGGATGGAGGAGAGGATGGGAAGAGGAGGTGGATAGAGAGAGGAAGGAGAGAGAGATGAGAAGGGTAGGAGGGAGAGAACGAGAGAGAGGAGAGAGAGGAGGAGAGGAGGGAGAGAGGAGGAGGGAGAGGAGAGAGGAGAGAGAGGAGAGAGAGAGAGAGAGGAGAGTGAGAGGGAGAGAGGAGAGTGAGAGAGAGAGAAGAGAGAGAGGAGGAAGGGAGTAGAGGAGGAGAGAAGGAGCGGAGAGGGAGAGAGGGAGAGAGAGGGGGAAGAGGAAGGGAGATTGGAGAGAGGAGGAGGAAGAGAGGAGAGAGAGAGAGTAGGAGGGAGGAAGTGAGAGAGAAGAGAGAGGAGGAGAGTGGAGGAGAGGAGAGGAGGACGGGAGGGAGAAAGAGGAGGAGAGAGGGAGGCGAGAGGGACGGAGAGGAGAGAGAGAGGGGGAGGAGAGGGAGGGAGTGAGAGAGAGGAGAGAGAGAGTGCGCGGAGGAGAAAGGGGGAGATGAGAGAAAGGAGGAGAGGAGGGGGAAGGGCGAGAAGAGAGAGAGAGCGAGAGAGGAGACAGGGGGAGAGGAGATGAAGTGAGAGCAGAGAGGAGGGGAGAGCGAGAGAGAGGTTGTGGGGGTGGAGGAATGAGAGGGAGAGCGAGAGAGACGAGAGAGAGAGGGAGAGAGAGGAGAGAGAGGGAGAGAGAGGGATGAGAGAGAGGAGAGGAGAGAGGGAGTGAGAGAGGAGAGAGAGGAGGATAAGAGAGGGAGAGAGAGAGCGAGATAGAGAAGGGAGTGGAGGAGAGAGAGAGGGGAGAGAGCAGACTGAGAAGGAAGGAGATGAGGCGGAGACGAGACGATTGAGGAGAAGGAGAGCGAGAGAGGAGGAGAGAGGGAGTGAGAAGCATGGCGAGAGACGGGGAAGAGAGAGAGACGAGAGAGTAGGAGAGAGAGGAGAGGAGAGAGATGAGAAGAGATGAGAGGGGGTCGGAGGGGAAAAGGGGGGAGGAGAGGAGAGAGAGGAGCGGAGGAGAGAGGAGCGGAGAGAAGAGAGAGGGGAGGGAGGAGAGGAGAATGCGGAGAGGAGGGAGAGGGGACGAGAGGACGAGGGAGAGGGGGACGAGAGAGAGACGAGAGAGGGAAGAGAGGGGAGGGGGAGGGAGAAGGAGAGGGGGAGGAGGGCAGGCTGAGAGGCAGATGAGGAAGGAGCGAGAGAGAGGAGAGAGAGGGAAGGGAGAGTGTGAGGGGAGCAGGGAGTGAGAGGAGAGAGAGACGGAGGAGGGGGAGGAAGAGAGAGGAGAGGGATGGGTCGGAGAGAGAGCGAGAAAAGAAGAGAGGAGAGAGGAAAAGGAGGGAAGAGAGGGTGAGAGAGAGGCAGAAGGAGAGGAGGGGGGGTGGGATGAAGAGGAGGAGAATGTCGAGAGTGAGAGAGAGAGAGAGAGAGAAAGGGGAGCAGAGGAGAGAGAGGAGAGAGAGGAGGAGGAAGGGCTGGAGGAGAGAGAGGAGGGAGAGAGGAGAGAAGGGGAGAGTGGTGAGGGGAGAGAGGAGAGAGAGGAGGGGAAGAGAGGAGAGAGGTACGAGAGGGTGGGGGGAGTGAGGGGAGAGAGGGGAGGGAGGAGGAGAGAAGAGAGAGAGAGAGAGAGAGAAGGAGGGGAGAGAGGAGAGGGGGAGGGAGGCGAGAGATAGAGAGGAGAGAGGAGGAGAGGAGAGAAGGGAGAGGGCGAGGGGGAGGAGAGGGGGGTGAGAGGGCGAGGAGGAGAGAGGAGGGGATGGAGGGAGGAGAGGAGGGAGGGAGGGGGGGAGAGAGTGAGAGAGAGAGAGGAGGGAGGATGAGGGAGTAGGAAGGAGGATGGGAGAGAGAGGAGAAGGAGAGTAGGAGAAGAGAGGGGAGAGAGAGAAGAGGGAGAGAAGGAGGGAAGGGAGAGAGAGAGGAGAGAGCCCCCCCCCCCCCAAAGGGGAGAAGGGGAGAGAGGAGGAGAGAGGGAGGCGGGTCCAAACCCCAAAGTAAGGACTTTATAATAAAAAAAAAAACAAAAAAAAACACAATAATCCCAAATTCAAACAGCGCTCCGGGAACCCGCGCCCACCATTTATAAATAGAGCTGTTTGGTGCACACTCGTCCGCACGCCCATATGCATT